>NW_026016810.1:0-114829 GCF_020379485.1 Brassica napus | reverse complement strand
TTTTTCTTTTTTATCGGTTGCCTCCGTCCTTAGTTGAACCCTCTCCCTCTCTTCTGGCTTCTATAAACTAACCTCTCTTCTGGTTTATTCGATCCGCGCACTACCAAATCCCCCCTATGATTGTTTATTTTGGTTTGGGTGTCGTTTTCAGTCTTCGGTTTTTCCCGATATGAACCACCCCTAGACTATATGTTATTTGTTGACGTTTTATGGGTTGTAGTTTTTATAAAATCCTTTCCGTGCCAGTGGGTTTCTTTTCGGTCCAAATACAATAAGTGTTTAATTTCAAATCCAGATTTCCTATTTGATTATTACCATGGAAAAATTTGATCCAAAACTCACATCTATTAATATAAAATATGAAACAAAATAACATTTTTAATATATTTATTACCAAATGATGTTGAAGTATATTTAAAATATTAATTTAAAATTGTATCTAATTTAATAAATTTTTTAATAAAATGAACATTATAATTAAAAATTGTTATATATATTAGTCCGCACAAAGTGCGGGATATCAACTAGTTATACCAAAAAACAAGAGAATAAAAGATCCTTAAAAATTGGAAGAACTGCATAAATATATTAAAATAAGTCTTTTTTGGTAAAAATGTTAAATATTATTACTATTTTTGATTTTCGTAAAGATTACAAAGATACAAGTAAATAGCTACTACAATAACTAAACTACACAAACTAATTTAACTAAGAGGGAAGTCACAAAAATAAACCCACAACCTGTTGAAACCCTGTCCTAAACTGACTGATTACTAAATCGAGACCAAACGGTAAACTACGACGAACCTTAGTAGCTCTGAATATCCATCACATCTTAATTGTTGACACAGAACGGTGTATCGGGGACTGACAAGAGAGGAACCGCGACTCCACCACATTGCAAGATGTTTTTTGCCGCCAATTTTGCACGTCGCCACTGGAGATGAGATGGTCACATCTTGTAACTCAGGCAAGATAGCGGAGCCTGCTAGCGACATTCCCACTATCTTGAGCAAGAGTACATGAATAATCAACAAGGATAGACCCAAACAGACCAATCCAAGAAGATCAGAACAGAGCCATCCTACACGCATGGTCAAACGGGAGAGGAGGACTTTTGACAAGAACGACACATCCGACCCGCTAAACAGAGCCCAACAAAACCATGAGGATTGCTTCAACCATCGGAACACAAGACCCTACTAATCATATAGCCGCGATTCATCGGAGATGGACCCTAATCCGCAGAGGCACCGAAAGACTCCATTGGAAAGACAGAGAAGACAAGACTGAGAGGCAGATACGCCCACTATGAGGCAAAGAAAACGTTTGATTTAGCTGATAGGACCTCAAAGCGGCCGACACACCGCCACCGACACAGCAAAGACCGAAAGGAGGAGAAAATCTCGAATCTAACGAGCGAGCTCCTAAACGCAGACTCCTCTGCTCTCCACAAACCTTCGCGCCTAGCCGTCCTTACAGATATACCGACTGCCTCTGACTTTCAAGAACTGCCACCGACCGTCATGATTACTGGTTCCAGAACTTTTGCATCTCGGGGAGAAGGTTAGGGAAAACATTTACCTATATTGTGATTTTTCAATGTCTTTACCTACCATTTGTATACTCACGTAGAAGCAAATAAAGTAAGATGTGAGTACACGAGCATATGCAATATTTATGGTACTACCTTAGGGAGTTTTATTAATTTCATTCATAAAATAATGTGTTTGTTATCTAATGCAGATGAATGTAAACGACAATGAGAACCAAACAAAAAAAGGACTCAGTGAATTATGAAGTGAGTACTCATACAGTCTAGTATTTTCATAACAATCATTCTTTTAAATTGACCAATATTTCAGCTTCATATTTACTAATATTTTTGTTTTATGGTCTTTACGCATATCATTCTTACATTCATGTAGATCAATATTAATTATAATCATGACCAAATTAAATATATGAGAAAGCAATGAGTCAGGATGTGAGTATACGAGAAGATGCAAGTCTAATGGAGCAAACACCAGTTAGTCTTTTCAAATAGTTGACAATACGAGCAAGAATAATCGTGGTCATATTTTTTAAAAAATTATGAACCATATTGTAACGACCCAATTTCAGTCCAAAAGTTTTGTCCGTTAAAGTCCAGGCATTCCCGAAACCCAGAATGATTCTCTATAAATACTCACCTCCATCAACTTTATTTCCTCCAAATCAACAAGAAAAATAGTGGAGCTTTTGCAGATACTAGAGATTGAACCAGCGGAGATTGACCACATCGACCTCATCACCACCGTACGCAGATCAAGGTAACCGCTGGAAACCGCTATGCCTTTAGTTTCAGTTTTGGGTCGTGTAGTAAATCGTCAATAACTTTCTCACCGTGAACTAGAGGCAGCACCGCTGTCACGAGGTCCATACTGTCTCGGCCCAGCAAAGATAGATTAGTTGAAAAAGCAGTTGAAGGAACTATCTAATACTGGTTTATCAGGTCGAGTACTTCACCCTGAGGAACACCAGTGTTGTTGTTACGAAGAAAGATGGGAGTTTCAAACTTTGTATCAACTACAAAGACTTGTACAAGGTAACTGTTGGGGATGGATTTAACCCATCCACAAAGCCCATCGAACAAAGAGCCCAGTCCAGCAAACCGAGTCGACGTCGGCGCAGAAGCCGATTCTCGAGGCTTCAACTTAACCAGGAAGCGCCGTTAGTCGAAGCGGAGAGCAAGCGAAGCGAGGTTGATCGACTAAACGGCTCGGAGCGAGCATCTCATAATCAGGCCCGAAGGGCCGACAAAGCCCAATCAGTAAAAAGAGATTAGGTTAAGGTAATCGAACAGAGTATAAAAGGAGAGGAAAGCAAAGGAGAAAGGCATCGACACTTAGCTACACAAACTTAGCGGCGAGATTAGGGTTTATCATCCGTACAATCATCTCTCTGCTATTTGTACTTTTCCGGTTTAAGCTCTCACGAGCTCCGGCTTGCTTTTACTTTCTCCACCTTTGTAACATCATCTCGAAATCTAATAAACGCCTCTGTTCGACCCATTTCTAGTATTGTTTACTTCACCCGAGACCAAACTCACCTTAAACAATTGGCGCCCACCGTGGGGCCAACAGACCCAGCGTTTCTAGACCGATATGACCACCGGAGGTACGAACCCTGATACCTCAGGAGAGGAGCCGGCACTCACGCCTCCTCCGCCTCCTCCCCTCCTCTCGTCGGAATTCATGAGTTCAGTCATAGCCCGACTTGCTCATCAAGAAGAAGTTCAGAAGACGACGAATGATCAGCTCGCCGCCATTGTCGCTGCTCTTAGCGCCTCCACCGGCAACTCACAACCGCTCCGTCGTTACCTCTTCAATACAAACCCTCCTACTCCGGCAGAAGGACGAACGACGAACCCAGTCGATCCCACTCTTCAACTCGCGGAAACCCTAGCCGCCGATGCTTCTCCTACAGCGTCAGATCCATCAACTGTCCGAGAAATCGCTGAGCTTAAACTAAATTTCCAACAAATGAGTTCGAGGATCCACCAAGCAACGAGCGCAGTACCCGAGATTGACAGTGTCATCGCATCAACATCGCGTACTCCTTTCACCGAGGAACTGACGGAGGTCAAACTCCGAAAGATGGACAAGTTGCGTCTTCCGGAATACAAACCAGGAGGAGATCCCGTCGAGCACTTGACGGCTTTTAATATTGCGGTAGCGAGGGCCAGACTCGCCCCCGATGAAAGAGACGCGGGATACTGCCAACTTTTCATTGAAACACTCAACGAGCAAGCCTTAACCTGGTTCTCGGGACTCGAAGAGAATTCAATTAGAAGCTTCAAAGAGCTCTCCTCGGCTTTTCTCAAGACTTATATCATGTTCACCAAGCGTGAAGCAACGGCGTCGACTCTCTGGAACCTCAAGCAAACGAAGGATCAGAATCTTCGCGATTACATGGAACGTTTTAAGTCGGTCGTGTCAAGAATCAATATCCCAGACCACATCGCCGTCGATGCCTTGAGGAACAATCTCCTTGTGGAATGTAAGTTCCGAGAAGATCTCTATCGATGCACCGCCACGACGTTGCAAGATGCCGTTGCTCGTTCTCACAACTTCATTCGTATGGAAGAAGACACTAAAGCCATCTTGAGCAAGCACAACTCGGCGAAGCAATCGGCGCCTAAAAATGCCGCCACAGCTCACGTCGAACCTCGTCAGCATGCTCCAAGCGACAAAAATAACCGTAAGAACGGTCTCCTTTACGTCGTCGACGAAAACGGGAAGAAGTGGAACACCTTTCATCGGGAAACCGATCCTCCAAGCGAATCCCCCCGAGCAACAGCGCCAGCCACGGTCGCCCAGGTCGATTCGGCAGCGGGATCTTCCCGGACCCCACCAGGGCTTACTAAATCGTGCAAACTCCACGGTGTAAAAGGTCACGACACTTCGGAGTGCAAAACACTTTTTGCGCAATTCCTCTCCTCACTCGAAAGCGGTGAAATTAAGATTCCTCCTCCGAAGCCAAAAAGCGAGAACAGTTGGAGCAGAAACAAGGACAGGAAAAATCAGCGAAAAAATCAAGCAAAACCGCGTCAAGACGACCAAAAACCAAAGGTCGCCGAGCAAATCCCACATCAAGACGACGATGGTGACGCCTCAGCTGACGAAGATCCGCCGGCAGCCAGACAAAGGATTGAAGTCATTCGAGCCCAACCGGAGTCCTCATCAGACGAAGAGAGCGATCTCGAGGAAGCCCTCGACCCGTTGGACTTACGTGTACTCCTCAAACGAAAGACCACGCCAACGAATGACAAGACTCCCGGATCATCCGATCTCCGAGTCGAGCTCAATGCTAAAAGAACTAAGCATTCGCTGAGCCCAGGATCCTCATTGGTAACTACGGAAGGCAATCCTATCGTCGATCTACGAGATCAGCTTAACGCGCGAGTCGGTGATTTGCGTGCAAAACTGGACCACAAAAAGGCCGGGTCGCCGAAAGAAAGCGAAGACCTCCGAGCTCTTCTCACCAGGAAGCAATCAAGTGTCAGGCCGCGGATCAACGTGATTATGGGAGGATCTCCACCTTGCGGGGACTCCGTACGAGCAGTCAAAGATCACCGACGAATGGTGGACACCTCGCAGCGCTGGCCGCAGAAGTTCCCAACTGATCTCCCAATCTCCTTCTCAACTGAAGACCTTGTCGGAGTAACTTTCCCTCACAACGATCCTCTCCTCGTCGTTTTAGCCATCGATAAGTACGACGTCACCAAAGTGCTGATCGATACTGGCAGCTCGGTCGATATCATTTTTCGCGAAACTCTCGTAAAAATGGGAATCGACTTAAAAGACGTGAAACCGTCATCCAGGACTCTCACCGGCTTTAACGGTTCTTCCGAAGTAATCATGGGAACTATCCGTCTCTCGGTACAAGCAGAGGGAGTAGCACGGATGGTCAAGTTCTCGGTAGTCAGCACCAAGGCTCCCTACCACGTGATACTAGGCACTCCATGGTTGTACTCCATGCGTGCAATCGCATCCACGTACCATCAGTGCGTCAAATTCCCGGGAATGGATGGCACGACTAAGACAGTGAGAGGAGATCAACGGGCCGCGCGAGATCTCTTAATCGCCACGGTCAAACTGCAGCGATCTCAGTCACTAGTCAACTCGATCTCACCTCCTATCAGCAAGATCTGCCCACAAAAGGAAGAGGTGCTCGAAGTCCCAGTCGACGAATCGGATCCAAGTAAAGTGCTACGAGTAGGCGCTTATCTGTCGGACGAGATGCAACGTGATATCACGGATTTCCTGAAGCAAAACTTGTCTACCTTTGCCTGGTCGATGACTGACATGCAGGGAATCGACCAGTCCATCACGACTCACGAGCTAAACGTAGACCCAAATATTAAGCCCATCCGACAGAAGAGACGAAAGTTGGGTCCCGAAAGATCCAAAGCAGTTGTCGAGGAAGTCGAGCGCTTACTAAGCGCGGGCTCAATAGCAGAAGTTCGTTACCCGGAATGGCTCGCTAACCCGGTGGTTGTCAAGAAGAAAAACGGCAAGTGGCGCATGTGCGTCGATTTTACTGACCTCAACAAAGCCTGTCCAAAAGACAGCTACCCACTTCCGAACATCGACAGATTGGTCGAGTCAACTGCCGGCAATGAAATGCTCACGTTTATGGACGCTTTCTCGGGATACAACCAGATCATGATGCATCCCGACGATCGAGAGAAGACGTCGTTCATAACGGATCGAGGAACTTACTGCTACAAAGTAATGCCCTTCGGGCTGAAGAATGCCGGTGCGACGTACCAGCGACTTGTCAACCGCATGTTCGCTAAACAGCTCGGTACAACGATGGAAGTCTACATCGATGACATGCTCGTCAAATCAGTCCGAGCAAACGACCACCTGGCACACTTAAGGGAGTGTTTCGACATCCTAAACGCGTACAAGATGAAGCTAAACCCGGCCAAATGCACTTTCGGGGTATCGTCCGGAGAATTCCTTGGCTACATAGTGACGCAGCGGGGAATCGAAGCAAACCCGAAGCAAATATCAGCTGTCCTTGATCTCCCCAGTCCGAGAAACTGCCGAGAAGTCCAACGACTAACAGGCCGAATCGCAGCACTTAATCGTTTCATCTCCCGATCCACCGATAAATGCCTCCCATTCTACGATCTCCTCCGAGGAAACAAGAAATTCATTTGGGACGATAAATGTGAGGAGGCTTTTAATCAGCTCAAACACTACCTTACGACGCCTCCTATCCTGGCTAAACCAGACATAGGCGACGTTTTATCTCTCTACATTGCAGTCTCGTCTGCCGCAGTCAGCAGCGTACTAATCAAGGAAGACCGAGGAGAACAACGACCTGTTTTCTACATGAGTAAAAGGATGACCGGACCGGAGACCCGGTACCCGACACTTGAAAAGATGGCCCTAGCCGTCGTCGAATCAGCAAGGAAACTCCGCCCCTATTTTCAGTCACACTCGGTAGAAGTTCTCACCGACCAGCCGCTCAGAACTGTCTTACAGAACACGAACAGAGCTGGCCGTCTTACCAAATGGGCGATCGAACTCGGAGAGCTCGACATCACTTATAAGTGTAGAACCGCCGCTAAGGCTCAAGTCCTCGCTGATTTCCTCGTCGAGTTATCTCCGGAACTCGCTCAAGATTTGGAAACCTCGGATTCAACATGGATCCTGCATGTCGACGGTTCCTCGACAAACAAAGGTTCTGGAGCAGGAGTTCAGCTTCAATCCCCATCGGGAGAACTCATTCGACAGTCGTTCAGTTTCGGTTTCCCAGCATCAAACAACGAAGCAGAGTATGAGTCACTCATCGCCGGCCTTCGCCTCGCCAAAGCAGTCAAGGCTAAGCGACTCAGTGCGTACTGCGACTCACAGCTCGTCGCCAGTCAGTTCAGCGGTGATTACGATGCGCGCAACGATAGAATGGATGCTTACCTCCGAGTCGTACAAGCATTGGCTAAAGAGTTCGAATTCTTCGAGCTCACAAAGGTTCCTCGTGGAGAAAATGTCTGTGCGGATGCGTTAGCAGCACTCGGAAGCAAGCTACGCGATCAAGTCAAAAGGACTATTCCAATCCACCGAATCGAGAAACCAAGCATCGACATCTCAACGGAATCAGCTAACTTCGTCACCACAGAACCCGAAACAACGCCCTTATCTAAGACCAACGACGACTCCGAGATGACAGACCAAGATCAGCTACTACCCGACTGGAGGACTGAATTCATCCAATATCTCACCGCGGGTACACTTCCAACGGATAAATGGGCCGCAAGACGATTAAAGAGGCGCAGCGCGCACTACGTCGTCATGGAAGAAGAACTCCACCGAGTAACGGCTAACAAGGTCCTCCTGAAATGCATTTTTGCCGAGCAAACGCAGCTAGTAATGGCGGAAACTCACGAAGGAGCAGGTGGAAACCATTCTGGAGGTCGGTCACTAGCCCTGAAGATTCGGAACTTAGGATTTTTCTGGCCAACTATGAATACCGACTGCGAAGCATATGCCCGGCGGTGCGACAAATGTCAACGACACGCTCCGAGTATCCATAGCCCAACCGAGCTACTACGAACGTCCGCAGCCCCTTACCCATTTATGCGATGGGGGATGGATATCATCGGACCGATGCCGAATTCTCGCCAACGTCGCTTCGTGCTGGTATTGACCGACTACTTCACCAAATGGATCGAAGCAGAAGCCTTCGCGCAGGTTACAGAGAAGGAAGTTCGCGGCTTTGTCTGGAAGAACATCATCTGTCGCCACGGTCTACCATACGAGATCGTGACAGACAACGGATCACAGTTTATGGCCAGAAATTTTAAAGATTTCTGCAACAAATGGAACATCCGACTAAGCCCTTCGACGCCGAGATATCCTCAAGGAAACGGACAAGCAGAATCCTCGAACAAGATTATCATCGACGGAATCAAGAAGCGCCTTGACCTCAAAAAAGGACATTGGGCCGATGAACTTGACGGCGTGCTCTGGTCGCACCGGACAACCCCCCGAGGAGCAACAAAATCTACCCCTTTTTCACTCGCTTACGGGATGGAGGCAATGGCTCCAGCCGAGGTCAATGTAACAAGTCTCCGCCGGTCCAAGATGCCTCAGCATGTTGAGCTTAATCAAGAGATGCTGCTAGATGCCCTCGACGGGCTAGAGGAGAAGCGCGACCAAGCCTTACTTCGAATCCAAAACTACCAAAACCAAATCGAGAGCTACTACAACAAAAAGGTCCGCTCGCGTCCTCTCGAGCTCGGCGATCTGGTTATGAGAAAAGTCTTTGAGAACACCAAAGAACCCAACGCTGGAAAACTCGGCGCGAATTGGGAAGGACCGTATAAAATCACTCGAGTCGTCAAACCAGGAGTGTACCGACTCGAGACTTCCCGCGGAGAAGCAGTCCCACGAGCTTGGAACTCCATGCATCTTCGTCGTTTTTACTCGTAAAACGAGTAACCTTTCAGAACGAGTAAAATGATCTACATCACCGTTTTACTCAAAAAAAAAAAAAAAAAAAAAAAAAAAAAAAAAAAAAAAACCCGAGTAGATGCACCCTACGGTCACTTCTACTCGACCAAGTAAAAGTGACTACCAAGCCACTTTTACTTGGACTAAAACGAACTACGAAAGGCTTGATCCTCCTCGGAGGTACGTAGGCATCCCTTCTACGGGGTCCAGCCCCAAACAAACAAAAAAAAAAAACTTTTTACTCGTCTCGTTTATCTAACGAGCAAACGATGCCAGCCCCTTAACTCGAAAGCGGCGCACAAGCACTCGCCCAATTAATCGAACATATCCTGATCAGATATTGAACGAAGGGAAAAACAGAGTCACCGATGATGAAAATCATTGACCAAACTCACGAGTGGAATTTCGGACCTTGTCACAAATCGAAGAATAATGAGTTGGCCGACCTAATTTCTCTCGATTACCGTGTCGCGTCCAGAAACCTTTCCCTCGGAAACTTACTCAGAATTCTTGTCTTAGTTTGCTCCCGACTTATTGAAAGAAAGAATAGCGGGATCGAATTAACGAGCAACGAATAATTTCATAATCTACTGAGTTGTTAGCTGTTATCAGTAACCCACATAAAGAACAAACACTCAGTAGAAATTTCAAAGTTTTTACGGAATGCTGAGTTCATAGATTCCGAGGAATCAAGGCTACAAAAAAAAAGAGCGAAAGAAGTTACAACAAACAACATTGATTATTAATCGACCACAGGAGGATCCTTGTCGCCACTGCCGTCACCCTCTCCGGGACCCGAGACGCGGCCAAACTTTGTTGGGATTGACTCGGTAACATTCGCAGCTGGCGTCTCAGTTGGAAGGTCGTCTCCCTTCCCCGGGTCTTCCGACGAGGAAGCCGACGAGCTGGCATTCTTCGATGCCTTCGCAGAGGAATCGGTCAGCACGATGGTAGGCACGGCCCCGTCCTTCTGAACAACCGGTCCCACTGATGTTCGCTCCGTCGGGTCGACACCTTGGTCGGTGTGCTGGTTGGAAGATACGGCCGTCTGAGCGGGCTTCTCCGTCGGATCTGCAGATCGGGGATCTCGGTCGGCGAGGGGAGTGCGAAGGGCAATGGCAGCCTCTGAATCGATCAAACCAATGTTCGATCCAAATGGGTCGAGCTGACGCCAAATCTCTTCGATCAGGAACCGAGACTCCAACACTAATGGGGAGAGGCGAAGATCTTCTGCTGGAATTTCCTTTACTTCCAAGCGTTCTGCTTCCTCTTCATAATGCCTCTCTTGCCCAGCGAAGAAATCGATGGTTTCCTGCGGGATCTCGACACCTGAGGCCTTAATCTGCTCGAGACATTTCCTTGTTCCAAAGGCTTGGCTATAGAGACATCTAGCATCGTCATACTTGTCCCTTTGGTCCTCACGAAGAGAAATCTTATGGAAGCGTTTCTCGGCCTTAGCAATCATGGCGATCAACACGCGAATCCTCTCGTGCGTAACCTCGTACCTACGAGATTTCCGAAGCCTGGTCATCTCCTCGGAATGCCTAAGTGATTCCGCGGCTATCCTTCTCTCTAGGTCGACCTTTTCCTTCCGCTGCTTGTCTACCACAACTTCAAGGTTGTTCATCGCCTCCTTACACATCTGCAATTCAACCGCGTCAGATGTTCGCGTCTCGTCAAACGCTTTCCTGAGAGACCTCTCCCGAGCAATGGCCTCAGTCTTCTCCCGCGAAGACACCCGAAGAGCCTCCTCCACTTTCTTCTTGGCTTCTTCGCTCTCGCGGATCTGCTCTCTAGCCCGCCTAAGGGCTGAGTCATACTTCCCAACCAGAACATTCCAGTCGCCGTGACTCTGATCAAAACACAAAAAAAAAAGAGACTTAGCCAAAATAATTTAAAGTTCAGAGAAGAAGGAAACGAGCAACCACTTACCTTTACCGACGAGCAAGAAGCATGTTCATATTCATCTTTGAAGATGAGGTCCCCCACTGAAGGAAGCAGATCGGGACCGCCTTTGACTAGCCGTAGCAAACGAGCGCAATCCTCCGGGTAACAGGCCAGCGGGAGCTCTCGGTTGAACTCGAACTTGAACCCATCCTCCGGGGTTTCCTTGGGACGGCCGGACACACGGGTCTCAGAACCTTCCGTGATGTGAGCCGAAGAGTCGCCCCTCAGAGGGACTCGCGGTCTTTCAGAAGCTGGCAACCCCTTCGAAGTCTCCGAGAGGCCCTGATCACCCACTAAGGCTCCGCGATTCTGCTGAGGGCCCTCTCGTCTTCTCCGACGCAAAGCGATGGTCTCGTTTTCATCATCATCCGAGGTCTCAACCTCGGGAGTAGCGTCAGGGACCAAAGCTTGGAGTTCCTCCTCGCAAACCGAAGATGGTCGGGGCACGGAGAAATCTTGCTTCTTCGTTTTCTTCTTCCTGGGAACGTCTTCCGCAGGTGGTTCCGCGGCTTTCCTCTTCTTACTACCCTTCTTAGAAGAGTTATCCAGATCGGTTTGACCTATCTCATTGGACTCTTTCCGAGTCTCCTTGCTCTTCTTCTTCTTCGAGGCTTTTCCCTGAGAAGAGCCACCAGTAGGCGCCCGCTCGGCGGTAACGGGGACAGTGTCCGTAATCTCGACTCCTGCAGAGCCGTCAGTACCCTTTTTGGCACCTATCTTCCCCGCCGCAATAAGACTAAGATCGGGCAGTTGCTTCATTGTTCGGGCCTGATTGATTTCCTTTTGCTCGGCTCGTGTAAAAAGAGACAACCGTTTCGAAGTCGATCGATTGATGAGAGGAAGCGAATCCGAAATCCAATGCTCTGCAAAAGAAAATCCCTAATAAGATGTTATTCGCTTGATAGGAAACACAAAGGGGGAGTGAGAACTTACGACTCGCAATCCGTTCTACAGATCTTTGAATTCTCTCCCGAGTAAAATCCTCCCAGTGATCTTGCCTCTGCAACGCGACAATCCGAGCACTCTCCTTCCAATTCTCGGGGTACGTAGCGAGATTCGGGTGACCAACTACAAAAAAAAATATACGCGTTAGACGAGCACACGCCACAATCGTCACATAAGACAGCGTGCAGTACCCATCTCTGCATTCCAGAGAACGCGGTAACCAGACTTCGGAGGCTCTTCGAATGCTGATCTGTTCGACTTCACGTAGAAGTACGAGCGTTGCCAGTCTGAAGTTTTGGTCGGATACCCCGTGACCACGTTATAGTTTGGGCGCATCCTCGTCGAGACGAGCCCATCGTCGGAAATCGAAACTGAAGTCAATTCTTCAAACGACCTCACACTCATCGATGTCCCTGCCTCAGCCGCGATCACCGATAAAACGACCATCAACCGGAGAGAACCGTTCATCAACTGGCTTAAAGCGACTCCTCTGCGGAACGCATAAGCCGTGACGATTCGGGGAATTGGGAACCATAACTTCGTGTCGTTCCTAAAATACGACTCGTAAATGCACTGATACCCCTTCGGAGGCGACCAAGGCCTCTGATCCCGCTTTGGAATGATGAACGAGACCCCGTGTGCGTTGAGATCTCGGAGGATAGCTTCCACCGACTCCACGGTGGATTTCGTCCTCTCGACGTTGGACCAATCTTGTCCGTCGACGACCGAAGGTCGAATTCTCCAGACCTCCAGTGGACTCTCCTCGGCGAAGATGTTCCCGGGATAATAGCTGATCGGAACAATCGAAGTGTCAACCGCTTCGTGACCGTCGTCATCACCCCGGAACTGTTCTCTCGCCTCCGAGACCAAGAGACGCTGCGATAAGTCCATATTTCCCGTATCCATCATCGCTTCGTGATGGATATCGTCAGAATCCCGAGAAGATACCGCCCCCTTTCCCTTTTGTTCTCGCGTCAAACGATGAGATGACGACATCTCGGATAATCGCAGATCTAAAAACAGAGATAAAGAGAGAGAAGGAGCGTAGAGAGAGAAAGTACCTTTAGCGCTGCGGAGAAAAATGAAAAGAAGTGGAGAGGGGGGGAGAGCTATTTATAGGGAGAGATAAGCGCGGAGATCAAGGCGTCATCATTACGCCTAATAAGGCCTAAGTGGGCCTAAACCCAATTAGGCGCGTGATCGACAGATGCGCCGGTCCGTCTTCTCGACCCGTAAGCGTTTATCTCACGATCGCAACGCGTGAGAAACGGACGCGTCAATCCATTCTCTCGATCGAGAAGTATCAATTGAACGGATCGACTCTTCAACGATCAGTCGCTTGCTCGGATTGAACCTTTTGTTCTCCGAACTACAAACACCAAATTCATCGAAGGTCGATTGCTCGACCATCAATAAACTGGGGGGGGACTTACTGTTGGGGATGGATTTAACCCATCCACAAAGCCCATCGAACAAAGAGCCCAGTCCAGCAAACCGAGTCGACGTCGGCGCAGAAGCCGATTCTCGAGGCTTCAACTTAACCAGGAAGCGCCGTTAGTCGAAGCGGAGAGCAAGCGAAGCGAGGTTGATCGACTAAACGGCTCGGAGCGAGCATCTCATAATCAGGCCCGAAGGGCCGACAAAGCCCAATCAGTAAAAAGAGATTAGGTTAAGGTAATCGAACAGAGTATAAAAGGAGAGGAAAGCAAAGGAGAAAGGCATCGACACTTAGCTACACAAACTTAGCGGCGAGATTAGGGTTTATCATCCGTACAATCATCTCTCTGCTATTTGTACTTTTCCGGTTTAAGCTCTCACGAGCTCCGGCTTGCTTTTACTTTCTCCACCTTTGTAACATCATCTCGAAATCTAATAAACGCCTCTGTTCGACCCATTTCTAGTATTGTTTACTTCACCCGAGACTAAACTCACCTCAAACAGTAACCATCAAAGATAAAGATAAGTACCGATTCCGCTTATCGACGAGTTGTTGGATTAGCTGCAAGGAGGTTCATGCTTCTGAAGGTTGAATTGGCATCAAGATACCATCACATTTTTATAACTAAGGAGTATGTACGGAATACAGATTTCAATATACATTATGGATATTATGAGTGTGTAATGTTATCATTTGGGTTAACGAATGCACCAATAGCAATCGTGAAGCTTATGAATGATGTGTTTCGCGAGCAACGGGATAAGTGTGTGATCATCTTCATCAATGATAACATGGTTTATTCTTGGAGTAGTGAAGAGCATGCTGAGCATTTGTTGATTGTGTATTTATGCAAAAGGATCAGGTCATTGCATATGCATCGCGTCAGTAGAGACCTCATGAGATCAACTAAATTGACATCACCACTTGCCGGTTCATGTATAGTTTCCATGTTTAAAAACATCAGGCTACCCAGCACATGAACAAAAACATTACATACACCCCATGTTCGAAATTGCGCTAAGCGCTATACGTACGCTTGACCTGGACCTAGCGAGTTAAGAAAAAATCGGGATAAAATCGGAGAGTACTCGGAGAGTAATTTTACAATAAAAATAAGAAAAATTCACAATTTTTCATTTATAGTATATGTTAAATTGTTTTGAAAATCAATAACAGACGTGTTATTGTGGCTCAGCGGTTACATTAGGCCTATATTCAGCTCTCTTAACCCGGATTTGACGCCCACTAATATTATTTTTTCATTTTTTTGCATTTCTTTAATGAAGGGTATATTTGTAATATACAATTCATCTTCTTCCTCCCGACCTGTGCATCTTTTAACCATAGTTTATGGCCATTTTTTTTTTTAACATAAATCATCTTCTCCTGGAACGATTTGCTTCGATTCTTGATTATTAACAATAAAACTAGATGATAACCCGCGCTCTGCGCGGAGTGGTTTTTTAAAAATATGTTGTATTTAAATATTATAAATAGTATACTTTGCTATGAATAACTTTTTTTTACATTTGAATCTTAGGAGTGGACATTCGGGTTCCATTTGGTTCGGTTCGATTTGGCTTGGTTTGGTTTGTTTTGATCTTTGCGAGTTCGATTTAATTTGAATCTTTGCGGGTTTGGTTTGAGTTTGGATTCGGATAACTCATTTAACTTTAAAAACAAAATAAAATTCATATATACTTTAAATATCTCAAAATCTAAAAATAAAAATAATATATAACATATAAATTTGAATAATGTATGCCAAAATACTTAAACTTAAAATAAATTTTGGTTTACCTTAAATATTTGGATATGAAATAAATAGATATTTTAAGTAATTTTGGTATTTTGAGTATCCTTTAACTATTTTAAACATGTACTTTTAACTATTTATATATATATATAAGTATTTTAAACAACTTAAAAACATCTTATATATTTTGTATATTCTTTAAATATTAAATTTAAAAATAATTAATATATTTAAGTATATAAATATGGTTCGAATATATTCGGATACCCGAAATATTTTGTTTCGGATCCGGTTCCATTCTGGTTCTCTAGATACCAAAATTTTGAACCCGTTCGGATATCTAACCAATTTTAATTAAAGTTCATTACTACCTTTCGGATTATATTTGGTACGATTTTTTGGATTCAGATTTTTTGCCCAAACCTATATTTTTTTTTTGTAACAAAATTTTAAACGAAATAGATGATGATTCATATTGATTTTGGGTATGCAATCATTTTTAGGCCAAAATACATTCTTCTATGTACGTGGCCCATCTAGTTAAGGAAAACAATGGACCGAACTAAAGAAAACATTACCATTTCCGATTTTTAATCGACACTTTCAAATTATTCATTTTTCGGTATTGTGACGAAGAGAAAGGGGGTAAAGGTTACAAAAGCAAATTTGTTGTGCAATTCATATTCTCGCTAGGTGATTTCAATAGCTTCTAAATAAATCTTTGTTGTATCGACCGAGATTTAGTAATTTATAGACGTTTTAAAAAATTCAAAATATAACATATAAGAAAAAAAACTAATTTTTTTATTATATAGTTAATGTGATTGTTTAATTTATTTAAAAAATATAAACTTTCAAATATGAGAGAATCTTGTAATAAATAAATTGTATTAAGTTGTTATCGATTATTTGGTGTGCAAGTCAAGTTAGTATGAATAATATCTTGTTAAGAAGCTTGTAGATAAGGATTATATTTTTGAAATATTTGCTGAATAATATCTTTGTAATTCTCTTGTAGATAAGGATTATATTTTCGAAATTAGTAGTTACAAATATTTTTTAAATAAATAATACATGTAATTCCTAACTTCTACTCTATTTTTTTTAAATAGATTTTTATAAATAGATATCATATTTTGGCACTTTTGAAATTATATTATTGAAGTTTATATAATGACATGTATCTCTAAGTCTCTAAGTTATGTGTTCATAATGTCATGTATCTCTAAGCCTAATACAAAATCAATCAACTTAGAGTCAAGTAACATATATACAAAATGAGGTGTAAAAAAAGTTATCATATCTAATCTATTATAGAAGCAAAGAGGAACCAAACATCTACATGTTTGGTATAGAGAAAATTATATGATGTTGATAAGAGAAAATTATAAATCAACTTAGAGCAAGGTTTAATCTATAGTAAAAGAGGTCCAAGTGAGAGTTATTGAATTGCTAGTATAATTGTAATTATACAATCGGTATAGTTTAAGAGAGTAGATAGAACATAATTCAATAGAACATAATTCGTTTGGTTGTTATAATATAATAGATTGTTGGTTTAATTTAAGTTATCTGGTTTTAATTTTATTGTATAATTAATTGTAACTAACAGGATATGGTCCATAAATTATGCAACACATTAACAAACTTGAAACAGTCCAAAACTTAAATGACAATTTCAATGGTAGATAAATTTAGGACTCTATTTTAATAGAGTAGATATGAAAGATTTATGTTGAAAGGACCGATTTCGAACCAGAAAATGCCAAATATGTACAATTTTTTTTTAATCCGAGTTTTTACCCGAATAACACAAAATCGCATCGGAACACCACCGATTTGCGTTTAACCGGCGAGTAATCGGCCAACTCGCTCGTGTTTTCGAACATGGCATATACCAATTTGCTGGAATATACCAATATAGATAATATCATCAAGGAAAAAATATTAGTTTGATAAAAAAGGTAATCAAAAACGATGCTTTCAAAAAGTGAATTTATATAGCTGAACATAATATTAAAAATCTCTATGAAACATAATTTTTTTGTAGAGTTGCACCTCAAACTGAAGTGGCCCTAAAGGTCTCAGCTATTGGAGTAAACCGACAAAATAAGGAAGAAAAAAGACATCTTTCATCTTCCTCTGGCGTCTTCGTTTCAGACAGTGAACCGACTTCTTCTAGAATCATCCTGCAAGTAAGTAGACCACATTTTAGTAAGCACGTGAAAGGATGAACATGAACAAAAGTATTATTAGCTTCTATAGGAGAACGTTAATTACATGGTTAGTGAAAGTTATCTTGTCGGTGACGTCAAGTAGCGCCTTCCACTTCTTTCCAATACCCATCTGAATTTACCATAACAAACAACAAAGCAGTAATTTAAGCAGACAGATTCAGAAACTAGTCTTTTAGCATCTAGATACTGCCATGTTCTAAAGAGCTGTCAAATGCTATGTTTATAGAGCGTAAACTATAAAAGCAGGTATCACAGAAATATGAATAGTTAAACGAACCTATAAACCTTCAGTATAAAAACTAATTTAACTCATTATAAAAAACCTCTCTACATCTTTCGTTGATAATTTAGAGTAGCGTTATTGATATATTAAACAGCTTATGCTATTTTACTGTAGAAAGCAATCAACACGTTCAACAAAGGAAGCTAGTGAATAGTACATGGGCATCTCATCGCACACCACCAAAAAGCAAGAAAATGAAAAAAAAAAAAAAAAAAAAGACAACTAGAAGAAAACATGATTCGTAATCTAACCAGGACAGCTTCATTTGATTTAGTCCGTGTCCACAAGGAGAGCTTGTCTTGCTTTAGGCGCACACTAGCAACAACACCACAAATCTCATCTGCCTCATCGAATTGCTCTCCAATCAAAGCCATCAACTGCCGCCCAATTACGAGAGAGAGAGAGAGAAGAAACAGACATTAGGACATAAGCCACAATGGTCTAAAGACAAAAACAGTAAAAGGGAAGACGGTATTACAGTTTCAAGCCAAGCCTTGTCTAAAGCTTGCTTCCTGTTGTTGGTAACAACAAAAGTCCACTTTCCGCCGTGAGCACACTCTGGATCTTCCCACTTGGGCTCAACGCCAGCTTTGAACAAGTGGATATCAGCATTGGGTGTCAATTTGCTGGGAATGAATATAGTCTCGTGCAAACTGCAAAAACGCATGTCAGAAGAAGTTAATCGAAGAAATCTAAAAATGAGGAGGAGGAGAAGACACACCCCCAGAAATCTTCGACAGTGTCGAAGGTAGAGGCTTTACGAAGGGAAGCTCCCCAGGCGGCGCCTTGCTTTGGCTTAGATTGGTTATCGAACCAGAAACACCATTTTCTTTCGAGCTTATGAGGCTGCTTCTCCGTCGTCGACTCTATCGGTACTTCCGCCGCCCCAAGGGCTTCGTTCACATCCTCCGTCGCCATATTCTTCGCTTCTTGTGAATCAGAGAGAGATTAGGGATGGAGTGTTAACTTTGAAGGCTGTCATTAAGGCCGATTTGGGTCAATTCGGGCCGGGCCTCTAGAGACCATTATTTTAATTTTATTTCATTGTAAATAATTATTATAAACATCATTAAAACTCTATAAAATTATATTTGTTATTTTCTCTTTTTCTCAAAAAAAAAAAATACGGTCGGAGGTTTTTTTGATCGTAGATACTTTTTCGGTCTTTGATCGAATTTGCTTTTCGTTTAGGCAATCTTATCTTTCGTTAGGTGATTTTGGTGTGCTAAGTTTTAATCAAATCAGAACTGCATATCTCTTGTTATCTTTCTCTGGTCTGGGTTGAAACTAAATAAAGTTTTAGAACTTTGTATGCAGAGTCGGCTCTGAAAATGTCTAAAAACATTTTGGCCGGAAGCAAAAAAAAAAAATTATGGGTCTGTAAAAAACTAAAATGTAAAATATAGGTGAAAAAGTTCAAATCCGCCACATTTCAATTGACTACTGAAACCTTAACCGACTAAGCTGCCAGAGATAATTGTTATTATTGGCCGAAATGTTATATATATTTTACATAGCTTTTGCCCAGGACAGCTACTGCTTGCATGTGTTTTTCGCCCCTTTCACAAATCATCTAACTCCCATGGTTGGTTCAGTTCTTTTCTCTACCGAATATTCACATATTCCTTTTTATGAAGGAGTCAATCTCTACTCATCCAAGATCCGAGATTGGTGTAACAGTAAAGTATCTTTGAAGGAACGGAAGACTGTGATGATGAAATTATCTTGGTTGATGTAAGGGGCTCCAGCAGAGTCGGCATTGTTGTATGGTCCGATAAAGAATCCTCACTAAATCAACTGAGTCTTTTCTCTGTTTCTATCAATTTGTATGGATATGAGCCATGGATCCAAACAACGGCTTTGGTGAAAGATTGGGTCAAGGAGTGCTCTTTGGAAGCTTTGTGGCGGTGAAGGTGATATACAAACGGTGGTTTGATGCAGAGAACTGCAGACAGTGAAGACTCTTATTTGCATGCTTCATTTGCGCCATGTTGCTTAATTTTTTTTCATCAACTTAAAAACACTCGTACTGATTTTGTGAACCATACTGGTAGCTTCTCATCCATGTGAACAACGAAAGAATGTTGTTTCTTGATATTGTATAATAGACTATACGCATTCAAATTATGCGTTCTCTGTACATGAATGATCTCAGAACTGAGGAATGTTGCTTTGCTTGATCCTTTTATTTTGTGCTTACACGTGTAAAATACCTTTACTCATGTGTTTGTACTCCTCTACCTTTGGAATTATGAAATGCAAAAGTCAACCTAAAACATACATTTTTAATTTTCTTTTAAATAAATAAATCCAATATTGTAATTCTGATAAATTTCTATATTATTTTTAATTTAATAAATATTTTAAACCAAAAATGTGATAATATGGTATAGTAATAATTTGTTATTTTAGTGATAATTAAAATATAAAACTAATGTCATAGTAATTGGAATAGTTTAGCATTGATATAAAATGATAATGTATAAAGAACTAACCAAATATCAGTGCATAATTATAAAAGATGTCTTATCTTGAGTTTGAGTACAAATGGAAAGAAAATTCAGCGTACAATTCAAACACTTTCAAAGCTGGAATCCCGCGTCACAAATAATGAGAAAAAGAGAGAGAGAGACAAAAACGAGAAAACCTATCAAAAACCTAGGAAAGAGGCAGGAAACAATCATCATGGTAGATACCACAACTAACATATAGAACAAGCCGAAGGAATGGAAGCGTCAACCTGACCAGATATCTCCAACGTCTCCATCTCGATAGGGTTTATAGTTCGATAGGGAATTCACGATCGCCTGCCATGGTTATATCCTGGAACTCGATATTCGTACAGTTCCGTCTCACTATGGAGCAAATATTTAGAGTTAAAAAAAATAGATTGTATCTCGACTCAATGTCCATTTTTTAAAAACGGTTTTCATCTCCGTTTCTATTTGGTTTTTATAATCGTTTTTTTTCTTCTTAATATCGCTTTATTTATTATTGTTATTTCAGTTCGATTTCCGGCTTCTACAATTAGTGGTTCTTGTGATTGTACATATTTTTTATCACACTAATTATTTCGAGACTATTATTTTGTAATAAGCAAATAAACTTATTTATTTAAATTTATATCAAAATTTATTATTTTTGTGTTTTATAAATATAAACTTGTTTTGTTGGATTTGGACACATATATATTTTATATTATTATAATGTTTATTTTATTTTATTTTTCTAATATTCTTTATTTATATTTTAGATAATTTTTTATAAGATAAAATATAAACATTTATAATCATAAAATTTAAATATTTGTAAATATAAAATAAAAATAGAAGAATAAAGTGACAGATTTTTTCAAAAAAGAAATATTGTAAATAAATAAAAATTAGACATATTATGAATGATTATATGGAAGTAAGAGAGGATGATGTGGAATGGTAAAACTTTTTTTTTTTTTTTTTTTGTAACACCGTGGAATGGTAAAACTAAAAGTGAAAAATAGGATGTTAGAAAATGTTTAACCAATGTACAAGGTCTAAACGAAAACAATAATATCTCTCCCAGAGGCGAGAACAGTTTTGGTGGTCCATGCTTCTTTCTATTCTACACGCCACGCAATTCACTATATCCAGAAATAAAACGCATGCCGTTTAATGAATCAATCTACCCATTTCCTCTCCGCTCTGGGATTCACTCACTAAAGTAACCAAAGAAAAGATGCAAACTCTCAAATAAATCGCAGGAAACGAAAACAAAGGTCTAAGAATGTCATCAGGTAGCAGCAATTCCGGAAGCTGTTCAACTCGATCCAGAAACAACTCTCGACTTTCTTCACAAGTCCTCGCTGATGCAAAGCTCCACGGGAGTTTCGAGGAATCCGAGCGCTTATTCGACTACTCAGCTTCAATTCACGTGAACATGCCCACCTCCTCGTCCTACGACATCCCTTCCTCTTCAGACGTCTCATCTTACTTACACAAGATTCAGAGAGGGATGTTGATTCAGCCCTTTGGTTGCTTAATCGTCGTTGACGACAAGACCCTCAAAGTAATTGCCTTTAGCGAGAACACGCAAGAGATGTTGGGTTTGTCTCCACACACTGTGCCTAGCATGGAGCAACGTGAGGCTCTGAGTATCGGAACTGATGTGCAGTCTCTGTTTCAGTCTCAAGGCTCTTCTGCGTTGCAGAAAGCTGCTGACTTTGGTGAGATTAGTATTCTGAATCCTATCACGCTTCACTGCAGGACTTCGGGTAAGCCTTTCTATGCCATTCTCCATCGGATTGAACAAGGTCTCGTTATAGATTTGGAGCCAGTGGGTCTTGATGAGGTCCCAGTGACTGCTGCTGGTGCGTTGAAGTCATACAAGCTCGCTGCTAAATCGATTTCGAGGTTGCAGGCTTTGCCTAGTGGGAATATGTCGTTGCTCTGTGATGCTTTAGTTAAGGAAGTTAGTGAGTTAACCGGGTATGATAGGGTGATGGTTTATAAGTTTCATGGAGATGGGCATGGGGAAGTGATTGCTGAGTGCTGTAAGGCAGACTTGGAACCTTATCTTGGGTTGCATTACTCGGCTACTGATATACCACAAGCCTCTAGATTTCTCTTTATGAGGAACAAGGTTAGGATGATTTGTGATTGTTCGGCTGTTCCAGTTAAAGTAGTCCAGGACAAGAGTCTCTCACAGCCGATTACTCTCGCTGGATCTACTCTGAGAGCTCCTCATGGCTGTCACGCGCAGTATATGAGTAATATGGGCTCAGTGGCATCTCTTGTTATGTCCGTAACGATCAATGGTAGTGAGAGTGATGAGATGAACAGAGATTTGCAGACGGGTAGAACCTTATGGGGCTTAGTGGTTTGTCATCACGCAAGTCCTAGGGTCGTCCCGTTTCCTCTGAGATATGCCTGTGAATTCTTGACTCAGGTGTTTGGCGTGCAGATCAACAAGGAAGCGGAATCAGCTCTTCTGTTGAAAGAGAAGCGTATTCTGCAAACTCAGAGTGTGCTATGTGACATGCTTTTTCGCAATGCACCTATGGGTATAGTCACTCAGTCTCCAAATATAATGGATCTTGTTAAATGTGATGGAGCAGCTCTTTATTACAGAGATAAGCTCTGGGCGTTAGGGGTTGCTCCTACAGAGACACAAATTAGAGATATAATCGATTGGGTTCTAAAAAGTCAAGGAGGAGGAAACAGTGGCTTTACCACTGAAAGTCTAATGGAGTCTGGCTATCCGGATGCTTCCGTCCTCGGGGAGTCAATCTGTGGAATGGCTGCCGTACATATAACCCAAAAGGTTTTCCTTTTCTGGTTCCGGTCTGGCACTGCAAAACAGATCAAGTGGGGTGGTGCAAGACATGATCCTGATGACAGAGATGGTAAAAGGATGCATCCTAGATCCTCGTTCAAGGCTTTTATGGAAATAGTCCGGTGGAAAAGTATGCCCTGGGATGACATGGAAATGGATGCTATCAATTCTCTGCAGCTGATAATAAAAGGCTCACTGCAAGAGGAGCATCCAGAGACTGTTGTGAATGTGCCGCCGTTTGTGGATAATAGAGTCCAGAAGGTGGATGAAATGTGTGTTATTGTGAACGAAATGGTGCGGTTGATTGACACAGCTGCTGTTCCGATCTTTGCGGCTGATGCCTCTGGTGTTATAAACGGTTGGAATTCAAAAGCGGCTGAGGTGACTGGGTTGGCTGTTGAACAAGCGATAGGCAAACCTGTATCAGATATCGTTGAAGATGATTCTGCAATAACCGTTAAGAACATGTTAGCATTGGCTCTCCAAGGTCAGTATTTGGAAGCAAATGTTTCCGGTTCCCTTTTACATTTAGTTTTCATATTTTCCAGACTGTTTTCACAGATATTCATTCATAATACATAATAGGTAGCGAAGAACGTGGCGCCGAGATCAGGATCAGAGCATTTGGTCCTAAAGGAAAAGCAGTCCTATTGAATTAGTCGTCAACACTTGCTGTAGCAGAGATACAAGGAATAATGTTCTTGGTGTGTGCTTCATTGGACAAGATGTTACAGGCCAGAAGACGCTTATTGAGAAGTATAGCCGCGTGCAAGGAGATTACGCCAGAATCATGTGGAGCCCTTCAACACTGATCCCACCAATTTTTATGACCACTGAGAATGGGTTATGCTCAGAGTGGAACGACGCGATGCAGAAGCTCTCTGGTATAAGGAGAGAAGAAGCTGTGAATAAAATGCTTCTTGGAGAGGTTTTCACCTCAAATGACTCATGCTGCCGCCTTCAAGACCATGACACGTTAACTAAACTCAGAATAGCTTTAAATGCTGTGAGTTCTGGCCAGGATAACATAGAGAAGCTTTTATTTGGCTTCTACCATCGTGATGGTAGATTCATCGAGGCCTTGCTTTCTGCAAACAAAAGAACTGATATGGAAGGAAAAGTTACAGGGGTTTTATGCTTTCTGCAAGTACCTAGTCCAGAACTCCAATACGCTCTACAGGTTCAGCAAATATCAGAGCAGGCAATGGCCTGCGCTGTCAACAAAATGGCATATCTCCGCCAACAAGTGGAGAATCCAGAAAAAGCAATATCCTTCCTTCAAGATTTTCTACATTCATCTGGATTAAATGAAGAACAAAAGCAGCTCTTGAGTACAAGCGTGTCATGCAGGGAGCAGTTAGCCAAAGTCATAAGCGACTCAGACATAGAGGGAATCGAGGATGGGTACTACTGTAAACCTGTATTCTTGTGTTTTTTTCTTGGTTGGATTGGTTACTATTTTTTGAATTTTGAATTTTCTGTTCTAATCCTGTTGCTTTTTGTTTGTTTGTTTGTTGATGTCTTTAAATCAGGTATGTGCAGCTGGGTTGCAGCGAATTCAGCCTTGAGGAATCCCTGGAAGCAGTTGTAAAACAAGTGATGGAGCTGAGCATAGAACGTAAAGTGCAGATCATCTGCGATTATCCTCAAGAAGTTTCGTTAATGAGACTGTATGGAGATTCCTTAAGGCTTCAGCAAATCCTTTCAGAGACACTCTCAAGCAGCATACGGTTCACTCCTGCATTGAAGGGATTGTGCGTATCATTTAAGGTAATGTCACGGATAGAAGCTATAGGGAAAAGAATGAAGATAGTAGAGCTAGAGTTCAGGATAATACACCCGGCCCCGGGACTGCCTGACGATCTAGTAAGAGAGATGTTTCAGCCTTTGAGGAAAGATACATCAAGGGAAGGATTGGGACTACACATAACACAGAAGATGGTGAAACTCATGGAGGGAGGAACGTTGAGATACTTGAGAGAATCGGAAATGTCGGCTTTTGTGATCCTCGCAGAATTTCCATTGCTTTGAATGCAACTCTCCAAGGTCTCAATAAATAACTGAATAAATAATCGGACGTCACTGGATTTCACATAAATGTATGTTAGTTACTGTAACATAAATATAGGACGTTAATGTAATATACATATAGTTAACTCCTGTTGTATTGATCAAAGTAACAAACACCCTCCCGCCCCGGGCAAGCATCAAACCAATGTCTCTACTGTTTGTTTTTTTTCTAAAAGAAAAATTATTGAACAGAGTGAACGAATGGACCGGTAGATGGTAGGTAGTAATCAAAAAGAGAAAAAGAAGTATTAATCAAAACTATTTTTTAACCCTTCCAACATCTCTTTTGAGATATATGAGAATCTCGCAAGTACTATTTCACATTTTGGCAGAGTTTAAACCCACCAAAAAAAATTTTACTTGGGAAATGAGAGAAGATTTGCTTACTGAAAGAGGAGGGTGGGAACTGGATTTCGTACGATTCATGAGTTTGATTTGGCTTTACTGGCTAAACAACTTTGGTGGGGCCGAACCCCAAACCCTGATCTTGCTGAAACCTATTACTGGACTCGGCCTTAATTATATAAGCCAAAAAATTGAACCTTTCGAACTTAGTTCATTTGGGCTTTAAGTGTTTTAGACTTAAGCCCGTTTAGGATAGGACCGGTCCGAAAACCCGAAAGTTATATTTTAATATATTAAATTATTTAAAATAGTTAATTTTCTAAATTATTAATTTAGACTATTCTCTTATATAGTAAGTTTTATTCTTTTATGTATCTCATATTAATTGAAAATATTAATAATTTAAGATTGATTTAATTTTGATTCGCTTATAACAGGATTTCAAAATTTATGAATGCTAACAAAAGAAAGTCTAAATTGACTTTATATTTTAGAAAAATATATTGGAACTAACTATAGGACTTGGATGTTTGAGAATGGTGGAAATGTCAAACACAGTGCTATGGTGAATTAGTTCATATAACACGTGATCTTGTAAGCATTTTGATAAATACAATGGCATCAGTGTCTAGTTTTAACATTGGTGCTCATGTATTAAAAAATATGAAAATTGTCTTAACAAGATATGTTGAAGCAAAAATTTTAGAATTTTGTTAAGTCCTAGCGAAATACATATCTTCATGGGTTTATTTCTCAAATAACCAAAAAAAATGAAAATTAGTTGTATAGAGAGAGATAGGAAGAGAAAAGATGAGAGAGAGTGTATTTTTGGTTAGTTAGTGAACTATGGTTTTTTTTGTTTATCTAGTGAGTGTAATATCCATATCTTCATTTATCCAAATAACATTTTTAACAGCATTTCTCTTTGAAATCGATTTTTTTAATCAAATATACTTTCTCTTTCGCTCTACGGTTCAACGCTTCTCTTTCAACATTCTACATTTTTTATAGAGATTTAGAGTTTGATTCTTTTTCAGTCTTCTTTTTCTTTTAGTCTGAAATCGATTTAAGTCTTAGCTCGTCTATAGTGTTGGCAATTGGGCTGTACCGCCCCGCCGTGGTCATGTTCAATGTGGGTCTTTGCAGACAGGCAGGCCCGTGCAGGACGCGGTCCCTAGAAGTGCTGCCCAATCCCGACCCACCGCATGCACAAGCCTTGAAGGTACGGCCCCCGGAACGCCGATCTTCACATGTCAGCTGCAACAAGAAGAGACCAAGAGAGATGAGATTACAACATAAGTCAATTCTATAGGCAAATGAAACATTGCTTTCTTTCGGTTGTATAATTATGTAAGCTTCATATTTTATGATCTGAAAACACTTGTTTGATTGATTATTGTCTCATATCGATGGTTTAGGATTTGAAAACACTTATTTGATGAGCATCATTTTGGTTTGATGCGTATCCATAAGAATGACATGAAGTAACGATGGCAATCCAAATAATCAAATCCAAATAAAACAAGAAAAAGTTTTAGAAAATTTATGACTTAAGTCACTTGAGTTTATACGATCAGAACATTAAGACACAACTGCCATGAGGATAACAAACAACAGTGCCTAGTTTAATTTTACAGACCGAACATACTTCTGATTTCAATATCAAGACAAAGAAGGAAACTTTATAACATACAACTACACACAAGAACAACAACGCCAACATGAAAAAAATGCATATTAACAAACATTGACTTGATGATAACAACAAGAAGCAATAACAGCTACACGCAGACACTGACTTGATGATAACAACAAAAACAGCTTAAACACCACAAGTATTATCGATAAGAAGCTGTTTGTTAAGAGACAACAATGAGACATAACAACTTACAGGATTGCTCAATGTGTAGCCACTTCATAAGGACAAAAGAGACCCCATTTTTTTTCTTTCACTGGAGATCATGTAATCGACAACGAAGAGTTAGACCAAAAATTTTATCTTTCCTTACAAATTAAATCACAGTAACGAGCTAAAGAACATGTAATCACAATTTTTTCCTTACCTGAGTCCATTGTTCTTGAGTCATGGCTAAAGAGGAGATGAAGAAAGAAGATGAAACCGAGAAGAGACTCTTCCTTGATTAAACGAGGATATGAAGAACATGCATGGCGAAGTTGTGACAGATCGAAATTGACGGATCTAATAAGAAAAGAAGCCGGAAGAGATCGCCTTTGTACTCGCCACTTCTCTTTGTTTAGTTTGTCGGTGAGAGCTCGAGAGTCAAAGTGACGATGTCTGTGCGGATCCCCGCGCGTCCCGCGGGATACACCGAACCCATCCCGCTTTTGCCCCAATCCCACACAAGTTCATCCCCCGAGGCCCGTTAAAAAATCGGGCCCGAATCTTAGTGACCAATCCCGCCCCCGCAGTAAGTCCAAACGGGCCGGGCCTGCGGGCAGGTTCAAATTTTGCCATCTCTACTCGTCTAGGAATCTCTGATTTTTTTTTAAAGTTCAATTTTTCTATAAATCTCAGATGTTTGGATAAATTATGTTTTTCAGTTTTGGGTAATTGATGTGTTTGCACTTACTCGATTTAGGGTTGTATCATCTGTCCAATCTCAATCTGTCCAATCTCTGCTTTATTGGGTGAATTTCTTTTGCGGCAGAGACGTCGTCGAGAGATGTCGTCGATGTCACCGAGAGACGTCATCGGTGGCACTGATGCAACACGGCTCAAGTAACAAGAGATATATGATCATATTGCAATCGATTAGTTTGGTTTTTGCTTATAAGTACCAGTGACATTGGTTATTGCAAAATATCTATCTATCTAAATAAAGTTGACTTCTGTCCCTTCTCTTTGCGCCACTTCAGCAAAGCACTGTTCTAATTTCTACACATCTATACTATTAAAGCATGATCATATTGTCCTTTTTACCTTAACATGTCTATTTCTTTACTAACATTGCAAGTTTCATTAAGGGCAATCAAGTAATATTAATAACACATCTATATTGGGTCATTTTTTCGGATCCAGCCCACATCAGATCTCTCTTGGGCCATTTGGACCGATTAAGAAATCAGATCCAATTCTCACATTTTTTTTCATTTGGGTCATTGAGTTCAAGTTCAAATAATTTTTTTTTCAACTATTCTTAATTATTATTATTTTTTTCTTAATATAATTTAAGCATTCATAAAAAAATCGATTTTTTTTCATTGAAAAGTATAAATCTGTATTAAAAGTATATAATTTTTTTATTAAAATATTAACTACATAATAAAATTAATTTATCAGAGTTATACCAACTTAATTCATTAAAGAAATAAAGTTTAATTTCTTAAACATAAATAGTCATTTAAAATAAAATATGATAAATAAAGATAAAAAAATTTAAGTCTTTTATAAAATAAAACACAAATATATGAAAAATGACATTTACTAAATATTTGTCAATTGAAAAAAAGAAAAGAAAATAAATCTGCGCTTTGAAAGTGAATGTCAAAATCTAGTGTCCTACTTAAAGTAGTAATCACCTCAAAGTTGTTTTCGATTTGTTATGTTTAGCGGGCCTTTTGGGTTAGCAATGAATTCATGAGGTCCTTAGGAAGTTAACATACGGCCCCATTTATCTTTAGGGTTTTATCGTTGTTGCAGGTAGGAGAACCGTCGTGTCGCCTCTGTAATGGCTAATTGGTCTCTTGAGCCTAATCTATGGTGGTAAAGTGCTGGCAAGCAATTGATGTAAGAAACATTCCTTTGTAATTAGTTTGAAAATTTCAAGAAGCACAATACCACCATCACTTATGTAAGTGATAGTGGTAGCAGAATGGTCATTCTTTTAAAGTGATGGTGGTAATGTGCTTCTTGACAAAAACCATAAGTGATCCGCTTGATGCACAGTAAAACTATTATGTAAACTTTCAAGAAGACATCCCATTGTAATTGATTTCAAAATATGTAAGACTATTATGCAATCATGAACATTTTCTTGATATTTAGATTAACATAATCCACAACAAGAATAACAAAATATACACAGTGAAACTTAAGATTATTTTTAATCTAAAGTACGTTAAGCATTTTGAAATACTAATTAAAATTGATGATATAATTACGTAATTTTTTCGGTTACTAACTACGGACGGGCCAAATCCTAGTATATATATATATCAAACTGTCAACTTTCTACATCAACTATCTAATTTTTTCTATGTTGACTTCTTTCTTGTTTCATTATATCTTAGTTAAGGGACACAAATATATCAATATTTTTGAGACCGTAAAAATAGAACCATGAATAACAAAACTTGACAAAAGTGTATTTCTATGTAAATCATTCATATCCTACTATATAAAAGGAACTAATTTTGTGGCTTCTAAGAGTGACCACTTCACCTAAAATATTCAGGACCAATCAATATGACATGTCATTTAACATATTTTCCAGCCCAAAAGTAAACTATTGCAACATATATCTGAGCCCAATTAATTTTGTGGATTGGTCTTCCAGAAACTCATATGGCCAGAAAGTAAACTCAAGCCCTGAGGAAGTATGAAAAATTAAGATTAACGAATAATAATTATAAAAGTCTCTGCACATATTAAAATTTAAGCATACAGCACGTGTTTTGGTTGCTCAGTATTATATGCTTCATTTTACTTTAGACTTGATGTTTGTTTCGATCGACATACACTGGACATTACTCGTCCAATAAGATTTTCTCTAACTACTTATAACATATTGCAGCCCAAACTATTTTTTCACATCTCGCATCACAACCTGGGATATAATAATTGACAGCTTCATGCTCAATACTTGCGATCCACATGCACGTAATGTGGATTGAAGAACATGTTTCATTTATAATAGGCTGAACAAATGTGATGTGACTCAAATTCCTCTTTTATTTTAATTCCAAACTCTAAAAAAGGTTATTTACTTTCATAATCCTAATCAGACTTTTTAATACTTAGCTTAAACCACCTATGCCAATCAAATGAACGGAGGCAACAGAATATAAAAATACAAACAACAGGTCCGACTAAAAATACAACTAAATCTAATAATGAAACTTATACTAGAGTCTAACAGAATATAGTAAAAAAATGTCTTCAACCAAATATTATTATAGCAATAATAAATTATTTTTTTATAACACAAGGCCCATTTCAAATCACAAAAAGAAGAAAAGAACAAAACGCAAAAGCTATACCACTAAGAGGGCGACTGGTTTTCCCGCTACCACCCGCAAACGCAGCTTTTGCGGTTGGTAGCGGTTGTTGGCGGTTTGCAACAATCACTCAAATCGCTCTAAACCGCTTCAAACCGCTCCGAATCTCATAAATTCAAAAGCTGGCTCCAGCTAGCGTTTGCGGTTGCGGACGGTTGCGGGAGGGTAAATTTTTTTTTCTTTTAAAAAAAATTATATATATACAAAAGTAAAAATATTTAATAAAAAATTTAAAATTGAAATTATGAAAATATTAAAAAATATCTATTATATTTTAATTAATATTATAAAATTTTATAATAAAAACAATTTCAATAAATTTTCAAAATTAAAATTATAACTTTCTAAATATAAATTTTATATTTATTATAATTTTATGATTTTTGATATTTTTATAATTATATTAAATGTAAATATTGTTAATTTATTATTTGATTGTTACTGCATTTGGTAGTTAACCAGTCATAAGTCACCCGCAAACGCACCAATTTTTAACCGCAGTACCAGTCGTACAAATCTCTTAAAACCGCTAGAAACCGCAACCGCCCGCATCCACAAACTCCCGCAATCGCAACCGCAACCGCTGCGTTTGAACCAGTCATGCCCTAACAAGATTTCAAACTCCCAACTAGGCCTGGGCATTTCGGGCATCGGTTCGGTTCGGTTCAGGTATTTTGGGTTTCGGATAGTTTGGATAGGGGCTAGATGATCCATTTAGTACTTGACCTATTTTTGATTCGGTTCGGTTCGGGTAGTTTCGGGTTCGGTTCGGTTCGGATAGTAAATGCAGGAACCGGAAAATATCCGGAAAAAGTTCGGTTCTCATTTGGATCCGGTTCGGGTTCGGATAGTTTGGGTAGTTCGGATAATTTGGATAAAATATCGGTTATTTAAGGTAAAATATCAAATAATTAGGATGATTTAGATAAAAAATTTTGGATATCTTGGATTACTTTGGATATTTCGGATAAAACTATCCGGATACTTTCGGGTAGTTTGGATACTTTATAATAATTTAGTTATACTCAACTATTTTCAGATACTTTAATAGAATTTTAAATTAAAAATATATATTTAATGATGTTATATTTATATATAATGAATATTTTTATATATTCGGGTACCCGTTCGGTTCTCGGTTCGGTTCCGGTTCGGTTTGGTTATTTCGGATATAAAAATATAGAAACCGTTCGAGTATTTGAAGATATTGATCCGGTTCTGGTTTCGGGTATTTCGGTTCGGTTCCGGTTCGGTTCTTCGGTTCCGGTTATTTCGGTTCGGAAGTCCCAACTATACATTATCCATACCACCCCCACAATTAACACAACCTTATACATCAATATACACGTAGTTGGAACAACCAGATCAAACATACACACAATAACTAACTAATAAATCCGCGCGAAGCGCGGACAACCCCTAGTAACTTATAAGAAGGGTTAAGTGACACTAGTGAATAGTGAAGTGAATGCATCAAAATAAATTATGGTCTTGCGTTACAGACTAAGATGGACTCTGGCACAAATTAAAGACGAGGTAATAGTGATAACTGGTTAAACTGTAGATGTAAAAATGTTACTGTAGGACTTAGTTTGTAGTGTAATGTTTATTGTTTTAGCTATATATATATATATATATATTTAAAAAAAAATAATTCCAATTTTAAAATACTTGAATAATTGCTTTAAGAAAAAGAAACATAATAAAGGCTGCATATATTGTAGTTTTATTTTAGACTCATTAAATTGTTTAAAAATGGTAAGCTTTAATTTTTAAAATAAAATTATAATATGATTGGTAAGAATTAATGAATTAAAAATAAATAAAGCTAACCAAAAAAAAAAAATTAAAGTGGTTGATGGTTTGAACAGTGAATCAGATTTTGATGTTTCAAACCAAAGAGTTTGTATCCATAAGTCCCATAAAAAATGAGAAAATCTGTAGTAGACAATGTAAATAAGTAAAACAAAGTCACCATTGACCACAGCCAAAATGAATTGTAATCAAAACAAAACCTACCAATACTGACTGTCCGGAGATCAGATCATTGATTAGATATTCAGTTGGAGAGTCTAACTCTTGAAGGTTGCACTTCTATTCCCGGATGCTGGAAAGGCTTGACGGCGTTTTCCTTGCCCAAACTCAGACTGTTCCGGAGCAGACCCCTTCTTCTGACCTCCTGCTTTTGACCCACCTTCTTTCTTTCCTCCTTGTCTTCCCTTTTGTCCTTCTCCAAATGTCACCTCTTTTCTTGCAGCTTCATAATCAAACGGTTCTATGTTTAAGAACTCGGGCTTTTGGGCCTTATTGTTGCTCTTACTCATGGAGTTAAAGCATTTCTGAAAGTTTGTGGACAACTCCGAGAGGGACATTGGTTCATCTTCCGCATCAACTTCCTTCCCACTCCCACCACCATCGTCTAACAGTATAACATTCTCTGTCTCAAAACAAGATACTTCGGCATCTGAAACTCTATCAGAAGTACCAACAATTTCTGAGGCTTCTTCTGAATCATCTTTTAACGCAGTCACACCATGTTGCTTGGAAACAGAGGCTGGCATAGTAGTCGACACCTCTTCAGGCTCCTTTGGTGATGGTCCAGTAGCCGACTTTGACTCAGAACTTTTGTCGGTAAAAGATTGGAATTGCAGGTTTACAGATGATCGTATCTGTTCGAGCTTCGCCTCTTCATTCACCTGAGAACATTTTTATCAATCATTCTGCATTGAAAACCAACTCTAGAGTTCTAATTTAAACAAACTTACGTTCTTATCCGTTCGAAATTTCTTTTTCGAGGCTGAACTTCCCAGTAATGCTCCTAAACCACTGCTTGGTTTCTTAGAGATCAGAACAGCCGCAGGAACCTAATAAATAACAGAAAGGCTTTTGTGACTACGGCATGGATTACAAAAGAGCACCGACCAAAGAAATAACTAGTTGTCACCTTAGCAGAACCAAACAAGCCTGTCCCTAAATCCTTCCGTTCACTAGCATCTGCTGCAACCGTGACTAGGCCCGAGGTATTATTCTGAACTTGCAAAGAATTTTCCTGCAGATTCGGAGAAGCTACGTCTTCTGTACGAGTATACATGTCTTTCCTCTCACTAAGAGGTTCAATATTCTCCATTACCTACAACAGGAGAAGTATATCTTCAAGCAGACATGGAGAATACAGCAATAGGCAGTATATGGAGCTATTCGGTGAGGTTTCAGTACTAGGAATTTGGTATCACAATTAGCCCTTGAAATTAAATTCTTTCAACGCTAGGCTCTTGTTTCTTTGGAGGTTTGAGTATCAGAGGATATTAAATACCCTAATCGGCTTTCAATTAGCTTATAAACCTCAACTGAAAACTTGCACTTACATTATATAAACAGAACGAGACCTGAAAATAGATTAACAGATATCTTACAGTTCCAGGAGACGCATCTTTTAAAGATATAGCAGCAGACTCAAATGCTGCACAATTTTGTATCGAATGCTTGATGAGGCTGACAACAGAATCAACATTACGCTCAATGTAAGGATGCTTTGACTTCAACAACCGACGCAATTTGGCAACACTAAGAGGCATCTCCTTGGCTGTTATGATAGTAATCATTAGACCAAGTTAGTAACTACCAGAACAATCCACTCTGGCAGATGAAAAATCAAAACCTAGGCTATTTACCTATTTCAAGAAGAAGTTTGTTTGGCAATACATAACCAGTACTCTCGTCCTCCGCACGTGCAACGTAATCACGCCATTCACAAAGTCCCTACAAAACAGAAAATTTGAAGTGAGCTCCATATAGTATTAGCAAAAGCAGAATAAGGATGCATCATATATTACCGCAACAATGGCAAGCTGAGCTGCCTTGAAGCCCGCTGCCTGAAGCCTGACAAAATACCAGGATAACGGAAACAACATCGGTGGTTATGTAACTTGGCTTAAGAGAAGTCTATTCATGAAATAATCTTGGCGAGTGAAAATAAATAAATGCTTAATAGGCTTTAACAATAAACACATAAACCATGTCTGCTGAGCCAATCGAAACTAAATTATAATGATTCTTTGAAGGAAAAGCAACAAACCCATATATGTGAAGGTATGAATTCTCAGTCAAAAGCTCTTTCTCATATAGTTGTGTGCACAAATCGTAACTGCGTTTATAGACCTATAGGAAACAGTAAGTCAAAATGGTCAGAACTTTGAAGAAGATAGAGCCTATTCGTCTTGGGCTATACATCTACTGAATGAAACAAAATATAGACAAGCAAAGATGTTAAAATCACCAATTCCAGACAAATGTGAATGCCGATAAACAATATGATTTCCCAAAACATGTGGTCAATCAACTTTTTTTGCCAGTGCTACTAAAGACAATTCAGCCAGAGAACAATTAAATGCATGATGAATGCCTCCCAAATTTACTCTTAAGACGCATAAAAGTGTAGCAAACCTAGGAAATCACCTAGCTGAGCCAGCTAATATACAATAAAAACACTGAAAATTAACTAGCTTACAATAAAACCCACGAATTATGATGTACCGATGAATCCCTTCGAGAGTTAGAAAACCATAAGAATGTTGCAAAACTAGACTTAGGTTAGGCAGCTAATATACATTAAGATCACTGAAAATCCAACTAGCGTAGAAGACAACATAACCCACCCATATAAACCCAACGCACTTGGCCGCAAATAATATTCCACAAACAATGCTATGACATCAAGTTTTAAGTTACTTCCTACTTGGCCAGTGTGGGAATCTAACAGAAAGATACTATATTGATCGGGTAAATACCAAAATGCAGATGGATATTAGACTTGTCAGACTAGTTTAATGACGACTACCTCAAGCAGGGGAGAGTCTGTTTGATGGTCAGCTTTTGCCACTCTTTGCAGTTCTAGTCTCATTACGTCATATATGTACAAAAGATAGTGGGTATCTTCTCTTGCATATCTGCACGGAATTCCAAGAAAAGGTGAGCTAAGAAAAAACTAATACCAGAACAGTAGTGAAAAGACACAGGACAGAAAAGAATTAACCTTGTCATTTCCTTTGGAAGAGGTCGAATTCTCCAGTCTGCATTTTGGTATCTGCAGCAATGAACAAGTTGACATACAAGTGTCAAGATGAGAGTGAAAACGAAAAAGAAAACAGATTGGACTAGAACGCACTCTTTATTTGCTGTAACACCACAAAAATGCTGCAAAAGAAACTCCAGGCTGTTTCTCTCCAAATTTAGCACCCTTGAAGCCTGAAAAAAAAAGCGAATATGTAAGCCAAAACCACCCTACTTTTAGGGGAAAAAGCTATATAAATCAGATTAAAATCTGTTTGCTTCTTAATCACCACAATATGAAATCCAAAGCATTTCTAACCTATTGACTTGTGTGCCTTGGAACACATACCATGAGCTACTAACAGTCAGGAGGGTATTAAAAGAATTAAAAATCCAGCGTTGCGCAAATTCTTTCTAGTTGTCCCCTAGATGATATAATTAACAAAAACATATCTTCCAAATAACTTGGTTCAATGTACTTTGTAAGGGAGAAAGGTTCAAATTATCCATTTCCAGACCAAGAGAAAAGAAAGTAGGAAGCGGGATACTCAATTCAGATGCCAGCATTCGTCTTCAATATAGCAAAAGGTTTACATTATGGAAAATGGACCTCCTATGTTTAGTGTGATAGGAAACATCACAGGAAAATTACGAAGTTATAGCTCAAACTAGAATCAAACCTGTCCTGTGTCAAAGAGATTGCAGACATATATCCCGAAGTCCCTTTGAAGCCAAACAATATCTCGATCTGCTCCGTGCATCACCTAGTTAAATGAACAGAGTTCATAGTGCAGGAAAACATTTTAAACCTTCTAGAAAGGAAATGAATGTATCACAGGCAAAAACCTTTCTCTTCTTAGGGTCTTTGAAAATCTCCCTTAAGTAAGGACCAATATGAACACGAAGCTTGAATGTATCAACTATATAATCCTCCGTTCTGGTGGAAATTTGCATTAAGCATGTCAATCCTTGAAAAGATCGGTACTGATTATGCTCCAGATCAACCTAAACAGAGCAAAAAGAACAGTTATAAGAGAAGGGTGGTAACTCCACAATCTGAGTCGTTTTGGGTAACGAAATAAGATAAACGTTTTGTTCTACAAATCAAAATGCTGAAATAACTATGACGCTGGTAGTTCAGTATTATTATTTACAATAGACTAGTCTTTACATAATAATGATATAACTATCAAATTTCTTACCAACTCTAACAGACATGATAGTCAAACAAGGCGCTAATAAACAAGAAGAAAAGAAATTACCGCAAACTCTTCAACAGTACGCAATTTAGAAACTAAATCTTTCAGATCTTTCACATCTTGAACGAGCTTGAATGGAGTCTCTTCCAAAGGGAGGGGCTTAACAGGTTCCATCTCGCTTACACTATTGCCAACGAAGTCGATCACTGAAAGTTTCTCCTGCGTAGTACATATAACAAACATTAAAAAAAAGGGAAAAAAATGCCACAGCCTATACATCTAGTATAACTCTTTCAACTTTAACGATTGCTTCACTAGACTAAAAGGAATAATCTCATTCATGAAGTGAAAGTGGTGGTGCTTAAGTCAATTATGAAACAAAACAAGAAACGTCCTCAAGAGAAAAAAAAAAAAAGAGAGTAACCAGTGGATGCAAAACCCGCTGATTGTCCTCGCTCCTCTCCAACCAAACATGCTCAAAGGGTTGATTAGCGTTGTTCACCAAAATGTTAAACTCTTCTTGAGGCTTCTTTATGGTCGGTACATGGAAAGGAACTTTTGCCTTACCAGATAAGCTCCTCTCAGCCACTTTAACATCAATCACTGATCCACCATCCCTACCAGATCCACCAACTACAGGTTTCTTCTTCTTACCATAAACCATCTGAAACCCATCCTCCTCAAAATCAGACGCAGGAGGCAACAGAGTCCGACCTATTTCTTCCTCTTTCTTCCGCAGCCTCTGGAACTCATCAACCGAAACATCGAACCTCTCGAGAAACTCATCGTTGACGTTGCAGAGCCAATCATCGGCGTCGTCTTCTTCGATGTCCCCGGGGAACCTAATCGATTTCCCCAGAACCTGCTCGGAATCACCGATCGTCTCGAGAAGTGACTGCGAGGTTGCAGATACATCGTCGGTGGGTCGCTTGAAGTCGTCGAAGTTGTAGAAGAAGTGAAAATCTTTACTCGACGGGATCAGACGGGAAGAGGATGAGAGTTTCGATAGGTTTCTTGAGAAAGAAGAACCATCGACGACTAAGGCCTCCAGGGAAGAAACCTCTGGAGAATCTTCGACGTCCATGTTACCGTCGCTCATTTTCTCTCGGCTCCAGGAAGAGAGAGATCGATTAGGGTGGGTGTGTATCTCTTGGCTCGGCTAGGGTTTTAGGAACTCCACGGCTGCTCTCCAGCTATTTTTTAGTACATTAAGGGCAATATCGTAACTTCTCTGCTGTCTGTCCAACTTTTCTTTTCTTTTTCTTTTTAATTCCGTCAAATTACTAGTATTTTCTTGGTAAAATTATTTAGTCAAAAATATAGAAAAATACTTTTAAATAGTCTTTAAACATTTTTATCACAAAAATAGTCATCCATTATAAAAAGACAAGCATTTATAATACATGTTTTGACATAAACATTCACACGTGTCAACCTCACAGTCATTTCAATTTTTAGATTATTTACGTGTTAGTTTCACAGTCATTTAGCAATTAATGTTTTCATACACTAATTTTCTTAATTCTATTGCAAACAATTAAATGTGTTCACACATTAATTTTTTTAGTCAGCTCATTTTTGTTTTCGTATTTCTAACATTTGTATTAGTGAATTAAAGTTTTCTCCGGGCAAGTACTGAATAATATTACTGTTGAAAGAAATAAATTATAAAATCATTAAAATTCACATCAACAAAAACACTGGAATGAAAATGTTTTTTTAAAATTGATAGTTTCGTATATTGCCGAACTTTCCATGGTTGAGGTTTATGCATAAGAAAGCAACAAAATAATTGTGATTAGTTATGAATTAAAGTGAAGAACGCTACACACAAAGTTGGATGTTTAGTTTAGCCAATTATTGTTTTTCTTTATAGAGTTTTCATATCAAACCAATAATTAGAAACATAATCAGGTTGTTAGAAAAAATCAGAAATCATAAAAGCTTTAAAAGAAACGAAAATTTGCGAAATCAATTGAAAAACATAATTCATATATCGACTGAAGAGATCACATTATTTTTGACGCAACTCTAATCCATTTCATTCGATTGCTGTATCGTATTTTTTTTATCATATTTACCAAGGAATTTTATAAGAATGTACACGCTATTGATTATAGAGTACGTCAATTATTTTAACATGTCCAACAATATCTCACAACACTAAAGTTGGACAAATTTATCAAGGAAGACGAATCTTTTTGCCTCACAGGATTGAGGATGTTCACACTCTTGAGAGTGTTGAGATATAAACACAATCTAACATTCTGTGCAAACGATGAATTTTTGCTCGTCTTAATAACCAATTGTACCGAACAATGAGATTTCAACAGTGAAAGAGCTCTGGAAATCTTTGGACAAGAAGTAGAGAGGCAAAGATGCTGACTACTAAAAGTTTGCAGTTGTGAAGTTCTTTGACTTCAAAATGATAGATTCAAAACTCATTATGTATCAAGTTAAAGCTTTGCAGCTGTTGTGCCATGAAATTGTTGCTAAAAGAATATTGATCTGCGGGACATGACGATGAACTACTTCATCGAGAAGTTTTCTTCAGTGTAGCTGACTTTCAAAAACTACCTAAAGCACAGGAAGAAGCCAATAAATTTTAAAGACATCATCATGAGACTTCAACTAATCCATGAAATGAAATGATGATAAGCTCGTCACTAGAGAGCACAATGTCAGCATTATTGAGTTGAAAGACAAAAGGAAAGCCAAAGATAAACTCTCCTGCTAGCCTTCCAAAATGGATGTTCACTTGAGAACTTCTTAAAACAAACTTGAAAAGAAAGCCGTTTAATCAAATGTGAAAAATTTCAAGGAAAACGTCAACACCGTAACAAAAATCAGACACAAGAATGATGTGTGCCGCAGTAAAATCAAAGATGGGAAAGATCAAGTCAATCTCTTTGAAGAGGAACTTTGCGCAGTGGTGACTGAAGTCAACATGGTTGAGAACAACCTTAAGGAGTGGTGGTATGATACAAGAGCCACCACACACATTTATATCGATAGGTCGATGTTTAGAACATATCAAGTGAGCAAAACTCAAGAGTAGTTGTGCATGGGAAACAATACAATATCCAAAACTGAAGGTTGCAGAAAGGTGATTTTGAGGATGACATATGGACTTGAAGTTACTCTGTAGAATGTGAAGCATGTATCTGACATGAGGAAAAACTTGATTACGGGGAGCTTACTCAGTAAGAATGGATTCGCCATGAACCTTGAGGCGGACAAGCTAATGATTAGGAAGAATGGAGTTGTGTGGGTAAGTGGTATTATAAAGATGGACTTGTCATGATGAATGTAATGATAGTTCCATCAAAATTTGTATCTATGAAAGTTTCAGTGAATAAGAAAAAAGTATTTTGGATATTTGGTTGAGTCTTTCAATGTATGACATGAACAATTAGGTCTTAAGTCATGTTAACTAAAAATCGATACAAATATTAGTGACTTTATATCCAATTTCAAAATGCAAAACAAGTAAGAAAAATGTCCACCACCTCAATGTCGAAAGAATGATGTATATTTATTACATAATAAAGATCCGGCTAATGCCATAATTTGAAGGTATGAAGGGTTGGTATCTGGAATGTTAAGGGTTGGAGTGAGAAGTGTGTGTAAAAGTTATATGGATCTGGAATATTGATCTCTCTGATATATAAGTTCTTGCATTTACTAATATTTTTCAAATTATTTGCTTATTTTTATTGTTTTTACACTAACTTAGGTAAATAGCTATATGTAATAAAAAAATTAAAATTTTAGAAGATTTTATTTAAGTTAACCAAATTGATATGGATGGTTAGTGTTCTAAATGATACAAAAACTAAATTGGATTATCAATAAAATAATTATTCTTTGCCATTAAAATATCTACAAAAATTAAAGGAATAATAATAATAATCCCTCTTAATATATATACATATAAATAAACTGGTGGGGAAAGGGAAGGAGAGAAGAAAGAACAAAAACCAGGAGTGGTGGAATCGAAGACGAAATCAAATCGAGTCATCTCATCTTCCTCAGACCAAAAAAATCAGAATCAAAAAGCTTTTCACTTTTGTCTCCCTCTGATTCCCTTATCTCTTCTCTTCTCTTTTCGTTTCCCCAAACCCTGGGCTGCTCTGCGAGTCCTTCCTCCTCCGACATCAATCATCCAACCTTACCCTTTTGCTGGTGTTCCATCAAAGTCGATTCCTTTAATACACCACCTGTGTTGATTTATGGATCATCGATCAAGGGCGCTGACTTGGGTTTGATTTGATGAAGAAAAGAGCGGGGCATGGGACTTGAGTCAATCGGCTCCTAGAATTGGTGATTGTAATCTATCTCTGAGTTGCTTTGGTTGCTTCGTTCCGATTATGGATGACATTGATGGTGGTGCTCGTGAGGTCGGCTCATCAACACCGTGGCAGCCAGTTCAGCTTGTTTTCAAGCCTTACATCCCACCGAATGAGTCTGATTTCACAGGTGGGACATTCCGTGCTACTGCAAAGAAGAAGAAGTCGGTGAGAATTGCTCTGCACATTTCATTTCATCTTTCAAATGCACTAAAGCAAGCCTCTCTTTTTAACTCTGTGTGATAATAATAGCTCTTAGATTTTAAGTAATTGAACGCAATACTTGTATGTTCGTTAAGTAAGCCAATGTTGTTTGTAAGCTGCCAGAACTAGCTCTAGGTCCAGTCTTTACGCATAGCCTCCTAGTATGTGTTCGCTTACACTAGTAATAAAGGAGGTCTATGATAAAGTTTGCTTAGAAGATGTTACCACTCTTTCATTCTACCTAAATCATGCTATCTCATGAACTATTTTAAGTAGGTGATACACTGCCAAGTCCTACATACAGCTCAATGCAATTACCATAGTACTTTAGATGAAGGATGTATAGTTGTTCAACAAATATCTCTTTTTATGCAAGGTTCGGGTTAGAGTCCTTCATGCTTTTAGGTATTCACCAGCCAAAATCAACTCATTTATGAATCTGATGCAAAATGTTTTCCATTTTCTTACTGTGGGGTTCCCTAGGGTCCTGGTTGAATGATTGGTCCAGTGTTTCTTAAGTGTGCATTAATCTTAGCTGCTATAGAGGTAGTGGATGATACTTGATAAATGTTGTTGTTTTCTTGCCATAACTTTACAGGAGGTTATACTTGTATTCCATGCTCTATCTACCCTCTTTATCTTGTACTTGATCACTGTTCTGATTTATGACAAGCCATCAGAAATGTATATCTACGTGAGAATAGTAACAGTCAAGATTTTTGTTGCTGTTCCAATACTTTCCAGAGCTCAAATTAGCTTCTTCTTCTTCTTTTTTTTTTTAATATAATTGTCTGTTTGCAGGTAGTGGTGAGACTAACTAGCGGCTTGGTTGAGACATACAAAATATGCAATCCACAGTTTAAATATAGAGGAGAGTTGAATCCCAAGCGGTACTTGACTACTCCATCGGCTGGTGTGCTCAATGATGGCTTTGATAATGTCAACTCCGACCTAATTCTGGCTGTAAATGATGATTTGAGCAGTTCAGACTCACGGCAGAGGTTTGCTATTGTCTTAGTTATCTTCAATTTTCAATTGACCGATACTCTTCCTTCTTTTGTTGTGCTGTTAGAGGCATAAAATTTGAACCGCTTTCTATCTACGAAAGATGTCTTTTTGATTAAGCTTCACCACGTGCTCTTAGATACATTGTCAAAGATCTTCTTGGCCATGGGACTTTTGGTCAGGTTGCTAAATGCTGGGTTCCTGAGACAAACAGCTTTGTTGCTGTAAAAGTAATAAAAAACCAGCCTGCATACTATCAGCAGGCGCTGGTTGAAGTATCTATTTTGACAACGGTATGAGATTCTTCTGTACTTAATGATAACTTTGTCTTAGTACTAAAAATCGTATGAGGTTTGTCTCATAATTTTTGGATTGGTTGAGTTTGTAGCTAAACAAGAAGTATGATCCAGAGGATAAGCACCATATTGTTCGCATATACGACTACTTCTTACATCAACGTCATTTGTGCATATGCTTTGAACTTCTGGACATGAATCTGTAAGTTGTATAACTAAAGTATTCTTCTCCGTCTTTGTGACTATATGTTTGTCCTCTTATTTCCATTAATGCCAACTGTATACAGTTTTTTTTTGTGTTGATGATAATTCAATTGTCCGTGGTAATTTGTGGTTTAGGTATGAGCTCATAAAAATAAATCAATTTAGAGGTCTCTCGTTAAGCATAGTCCAGCTCTTCTCTAAGCAGGTATTTATATTTTCTAGATCTGTGTTTTCACCATTTTGTTTGTTTTAGCGTCTGAATTTACTGTATCGACTGTTTTCTTATGGTGTCCCATAGATCTTACTTGGTTTGGCTCTTTTGAAAGATGCTGGCATAATTCATTGTGATCTGAAGCCAGAGAACATTCTTCTGTGTGCCAGGTCTACTCTCTACCACCAATACAATACACACAACTGGAGTCCATAACTTTAATTTACTTGAATATTTTTTTTTTCAATTGCATCAGTGTGAAGCCAACTCAAATTAAGATAATCGACTTTGGATCAGCGTGCATGGAAGATCGGACTGTTTATTCATATATTCAAGTTTTATTTTTGCTTCCTATTTATCTGTCTATTCTCTTATGTCAAACCAAACAAATGAACTAAGTTACCTATTTTTTTCCTTTCTACAGAGTCGTTACTACAGATCGCCGGAAGTTTTACTTGGTCATCAGTATCCTTTTTCGTTATATATATAATAAACGAAATTAGAATATTTTCTCAAAGTCGTTGGTAGCGGAATCACTGTCCTTGGAAAATCATAACTTTCCTGTCCCGCGTTAGTTTTAATGCTAACAGAAGTTCTTTGCTTTGGTCTTCCCCTGGTACATGATATCTTTAAAGTATTTTGAGATTGTATGTTGATTGTTGAGGCTTAACCACTCTATAGATACACTACAGCTATCGACATGTGGTCATTTGGATGCATTGTCGCCGAGCTGTTTCTTGGATTGCCACTGTTTCCTGGAGCTTCAGAATTTGATATCATGAGGCGTATGATTGAAATACTGGGGTATGATCTTTTATTATTAATTTGGTAAATGAGGAAGCAGACTACAATTGTAGGGGCCAGGGAAATTCTTTTGGGGGTTTTGCACCCTTGAAGGGTCAATACTAGTACTCATGCATTTTCCTAGTAGCGGTTATTTTATTGTTTCAGACTTCCCTTGGTGCTTACAGTCATTCTTTCTTTGGCCTCTGTATTCAGCAGTCCTTATTTTAGCTTCTCAATGAAGTCCTCAGTTTTATTTAATCAATGTGTCGAGATTTCTAGGAGCGAGGAACTCTTGTTATTCTGTTTCTTCATGTTGTGATTGTACCAATATTATGTCATACTGTTTTCCAGAAAGCAACCACCTGATTATGTGCTCAAGGAAGCAAAAAATGCGAATAAATTCTTTAAGTGTGTTGGGAGTGTCCACAATTTAGGGAATGGTGGAACTCATGGTGGCCTCAAAAGTGCTTATATGGCTCTGACGGAAGAAGAATTTGAGGCTGTAAGTAATGCTTTACCTCTGAGACAAACAAAAATATAAAAAATATTGAAAACAGAGGAAGATAATTATGTCAGTGAACAAAGAAGGCTTAGATCGTTTCGTGAGGAAATTAATTTTATTCTTAGATAGTCATTAAGTTTTCACTTTGGTGATTTTGCTCTGGATAACTATGTGCCATTTTTTACTTTTTATTCAGAGAGAAAAGAAAAAGCCAGATATTGGGAAAGAGTACTTCCGCCATAAGAACCTTGAAGAAATTGTAAAAGGCTATCCTTACAAGATAAACTTGCCAGAAGACGATGTTGTCAAAGGTAAAGTCAGGACCCTATAGTGTTATAAGTTTCAGGGATAATCACTGGACTATCTTCCATGGTGACAGTTTTTTTTTCGTGAACTTTCACAGAAACTCAGATCCGGTTAGCTCTTATAGACTTTTTGAGAGGACTTGTTGAATTTGATCCAGCTAAACGTTGGTCACCTTTTCAGGTATTGAACTTCCTGGCTAACGTCATCTATATATATTGTTTTAAAGGCTTAATATTATGTTGCTACCCATAGTGGATAAACATCTACTTTTCATTTCTTTAGGCCGCCAAGCACCCTTTTATCACCGGGGAACCTTTTACGTGCCCATACAACCCTCCGCCAGAAACACCTCATGTGGTGAGTCAGATTGAATTTATTCCTACGTCTCAAACTTCTTGTGTGGCCTTGCTGTCATACCAATAGTTTTTTATTTCATCATTTTCTAAACCAAACAATCATGTGATAAATTGAAGATACTTTTCATTCTAGCACTTTCTTCCGATATTTCAATCTTCTGTGGTGGATACATATGCTTCACAGTTTAAAGATCTTGCAGAAAGTTAGCTGAAAGACAAATGCAGTTCTTTCTTGTGGACCGACGTGTGTTTAAAATTCCTCTATTCGCTGAATTTGTTCTTGTTATCTTTCCATTTTCTTTGTAGCATGTTGCTCAAAATTTCAAAGTTGACCATCATCCAGGTGGAGGGCACTGGTTTGCCGCCGGTCTTTCTCCTCATGTATGAATCTTTTCTCTATAGAATATTTTCAACACCTTCAAGTTGTTTGTGCACCTCCTTTTTTAAAGTTATTTATTTCTCTTATAGGCATCAGGGAGAACCAGAATCCCAATGCACAATAGTCCCCATTTTCAGATGATACCTTATTCACATGCAAATAGTTATGGGAGTATTGGAAGCTATGGTAGCTACAATGATGGTGCCGTACAGGGAAGTAGCTACGGGAGCTATGGAGATAACGGCAATATGTTTGCCTATTATTCACCTGTGAATCATACTGGCCTATACATGCAAAACAGAGGTGGTGTCCCAATGGTTGGAACTAGTCCTGATGCCAGACGCAGGGTTATGCAGTATCCACATGGAAATGGCCTTGGTACAAGTCCATCCGCGGGAAATTTTGCTCCACTACCCCTCGGCACTAGTCCATCACAATTTACTCCACCAAATCCAAACAATCAATATTTAGCTGGCTCTCCTGGACACCATGGCCCGACATCTCCAGCAAGAAACAGTTGTCACGGGTCTCCTTTAGGGAAAATGGCAGCATTCAGTCAGTTTAACAGAAGACAAAGCGTTGGATATTCTGGAGGTTCTCAGTCTCAAGATTCTTCCTTGTCACAAGCTCAGGGGCATGGGATGGACAATTTGCATCAAAATGAGGGTTATTCTGGGCAATTCTCTGGTTCACTTCCACATCGACATTTGGATCCTGGGTTCCAAAACCGTAAACAGTCACAAGGAAGTCCTGGGTACTCTACGCATAACATTTCCAGCTCATCCCTTCGGTCCAGTACTGGTCCCCATATTGAGAATACAGAAAAAGCCTTATCAGTGCCTGATCCAGGAGATTGGGACCCAAATTACAGGCAAGTATTCAAGATATTCCCTAATTTTCAGATTATAGAATGTCAAAGCTCTTTTCTGCGAGTCTATATAGAAGAAATCTGGGAGAGGCTTATATAGAATATGAGTGATATTGTGTATTGCCTTCAGTCCAACCATTCGGACCAGGCATGTCACAGTTCCTGATCTCTCATCATTGTTAACTGGTAGTTGGGTTTTAAACTTAGATAGACAAATTTGAAGGCATTGAAACTCTATCAAAAGCTATCGGTGGAGTGACATCTAGAACCAATCACGTTTCCATTTAAAGGGCAATCATTCTTTGTTGCTTGATGTTATTCTCTGTTCTGTTTAATCTTCCCAGCTAAAATGATATCAACCTCTTTTTTCATTCTGCTATTTGCAGTCGCATAAGATACATGCTTGCTTCTAATCCTTTAATTGGAAGTATTCTAATATGCACAGTTTTGTTACATGAACAGCGAAGAATTGCTTCTACAAGAAGATAGCGCAGATGAAAGTGTTATTGCTAATGCATTCAGTAGAGGAATGCAATTTGGTTCAACAGATGCCTCCAGTTCCAGAAGGTTCAACAGTAATCCCTCGACCTCATCATCATCAAATCCGGTAACACAAAGGTAACCTAAAAGACAACCTTTCTTTCTTTTGCTGTTGAACCTCTGTTAGAATGCGTGAACATATACCCCCACGAGTAACTTCGGTGATACTTAGATCTACATCTTTCATATATACTAACTTATCAGTGCAGACTATGTGTTCGTCTTGAGTATCAGAACTATGTTATACTTGGATCAGGGTTTTTTCAACTAGATTATAGAAATGCATAAAGTCCCATACTTGATGTTGATGCCTCCTGAATTTGTGATATTATCTATGTGCATAATAGTCATCTTGATGGGACTTATATATTCATTCTATTAGAAAATGTATACAGTGCTTTGTACAGTATGTGTGAACCGTTGTACAAGACTGATTCTTGGTGGACGTGTATCTGAAGCAATTAATAAGAGTAACAAATCTTTCTACACTATTTAGTGACCCAGTAAAAAGCAATTTGAACTTAAGATGTTAGACGATATGATGTATTGTTTATCACATGAACGTGCTCTGATAGAGAAATTTAAGCTTCTGTCCTGGAAGCATTTTCGCTTCTTGTTGTTTTGTTTCAGTCTTGATGGATCTTATTTGGCGTAATTGCTTGTAACTTTTGATCTACACTTCAGGAGATATGTTCCCAATCAATCCTTTTCGCAAGTAGAGATTGGCAGCCCTCCAAGTAATGATCCTTATGCCAGATTTGGCCAACTTATGCCAGGATCGCAATTCACTCCTCATGTCACCCAGAACTCTCCAAGTCGCTTAGGGCAGCAACGCTCCAATCATGGGAGACCAAATGCTGGAAGGGCTACAGATCGGAATCACGTCAACGCTCAGCTTCCTCCGTCCAACACTAGTTCTGGGGGTCAACGCTCACCCAGAAGTAGCTCATATACCAGTGGTGCCCCTTGGGGTACTTCATTTCACCCATAACTAATTTATCTCTAGACCTTATTTTTTTTCTTGTTCACAGCTTCTGATTGGTCTTAGACTGTCCGTAAATTAAATTGGCTTGTAGGAGGACGTAGGACTAACCATCATGTCCCAAATGTTCATGGAAGGATGGACTATGGAAGTATTGCCTGATTCCGCAGTCTTAAAACTCTCATTTTATTTTGTTATTTCCCTTAGAGTGCAATCTTCTTGCTGGAGAAACAAAACTAGATCATGGCTTGTGGACCTTTGATCAGAAAAAATGCTTATTCATTGCACAAATAAACCAAACAGTTTCTTGTCATTGATGTTGTTGTCTCTCTGGTTATCTATTTATTGGGATTATTTCGTATTAATATCTTTGGTAAAGATGAAGTTTAAATCAGATAGTCTCTTGTGAGCCATAGTTCCTCTGCAGGTTCTGTAGTCTCTCTCTTGTTCATCTCTTTATTTCTCCAACACCTTTGGTGAGTAACATCTCTTAAATTGATACACATTTTCATGTTAAACACAAAAAAGAAACGATCAGATCATAAAATAGTCCCAACAAAAGCTCTGTTTATTCCAATACCAGACATTAGCAAGTAAAGTCTCTCACTGACTTGTGCCATATCTTGATTCTCCTTCTCCAACATTGATGTATGGGGTTCCACACCCGTAAACATGTAAAGTGCCTCCAGTTCTTCAGAATATGTTGTGCTTCTGGCAACACTGTATCCGACTATCTTCCTTACTGTCTCCATCTTTGCCCATATCTTCTCCTCGCTATACAACACCTTTATTGACATCCAAAAAAACCTCAATCTCAGCAACTTAACTTGTACAGTCTTGATTTCGAACAAGAAAAAGGAAAAACCCACTTGAGAGTGATTTAATTTTGGAATCAAAACAATACAATGCATGATCACATTTAACAAGTTAATATCCATCGAGAAAGAATAAGACAAGCTGATGGGTACTGTGGAAGATACTCCACATATGACATCGGCAGACTTCTTGAATAAGTTCACCACCAGCACTATGTTATGTTAATGTTTAGACACTATGTACATGGTCCTTGACTTTGATATAGTTAAGTTGAAAATGACCCTGTTACATATGGTTTTTAATACATTCTAACAACCATTCGACTCGGGCCAATAACAATATCAAATAAACCCTCCAAAATTCTCTCACATGTTTATTATCCAATCCACTCTTTGTTGTCCTCTCTGAAATCTTTTTCATAGATTCCTCTATCAAGTGATTGATTAGTTCTATCCTCATCTCTTTGACTCTTTTCTCATATCCTCAGGGATTTCATATACATCAAAGAAGTTAGTCACTCTCAAGGGTGAAGCAATTGCAGCAGTCCCCTCTTCCTGCACAAAAATTGGCTCACTCATAGCCACTCTTGCTATGCCATCATCATAAATTAAATACCAATTTTGTCTCGGAGACTCGGAGTAGCACCATTTTCTCACCTCTTCCACCAAAAGCATAATTAGGAAGCAGTTTTCTCATCAGCTTTTCAGAACAAACAAAGCTGGCCAAGAATAAAAAATAAGGAAGGGACGAGCTGAAGACGATCGTCGAGGCAACAACGAGTGGCGGAGCAAGGAATGGTGCAAAAAACACTACAACAACTGCTGCAAGAACTTTCACCAAGTACTTTTGTTACATGAGTTATGGTTCAATTATCTCATCCCGGTTTAATATTTTGTTATGTATTTGGTTGTGTATTTCCAGTTTAGTTTACAAACACTTATATGTAGTTCTTTACCTAATCAATAAAAAATAATCAACTTTGGAGATGTTAGTGGGAGTTAGATCTATATGACTATATAAAGTGTTGATTTTAACAGTATAGAAATTTGTTGAATTTGGAAAGACTTAGAGACGCTTTGGTCTTACCTATCAACCTTTCAAATCTTGGGACGAGCTTATAGACTGGCTGTTAAATGGACACTCATCTGTCAAGACTAGGACCCTTATGAAGCTCGTTTGTCATGCTGTTATCTATCTCACATGGAAGGAAAGGAACGACAGACGACATGGGGCACCTTCAACTGCTCCATTAGCTTCGTTCAAGCAATTGGATAGAGTCATCAGAGACACATTGTTGGCAAGAAGACATCGGAAAGGCTGTGATCAACTCCTTTCTCTTTGGTTTGCCCATAGCTAATTTCTATAGTGCTAATTGTTTGGCTAAATTTTGGCTTTTCCCTGGTTTTTCTTTTTTTTTGGCCATAGAAGTTTTCGGTTATATAATGGATGTATTCAAACTTTGATTTGATATTATAATTTACATTTTATCAAAAAAAAAAAAGACTTAGAGAGAATTTTGTATATTGCCACAAACTATGAAAATAAATAACTATAATGATTTTAAAAATCCGAAGGATATATGTAGTATTATCAAAATCTCGTTTTATGAGTTAAATAGTTAAGAATACAATTCTCAATAATACTAATTTTAATACATTTATAGAATCACTAAAATCTAAACTTTTTAATTAACAAATGATTCTGTATAGAATTATAAAATCATAACCCAAGTATTACTAGATTTTAGTAAAAATATGATAATCTATAAACCAATAACACTAGACTCTCTAAATTCTAAATATCATTATAAAATGTCTTTATTTTCTTCTTCTTCCGATTCTCTTTATTTCTGATCTCCTTCATGCTATTCTCATCTTCATCTATCTTCGTCATCTCCTCACCTCCTTCTATCATCTCTCTCTTTGATCATCTTTGATCTTCTTCTATCTTTCACCAAACCCGCTGTTACATTGTATCAGATGTTAAACATTTTAGATGTTGCGGATGTAAAAATGTTTTATAAAAAGAGATTATTTGGAAAAAAAAGAATTCTATACTATTAAAGCACTGTTTTTAGTTGTTGGAGTTATTCAAGCAATGGTCAAAATCTAACTAGTTTTATAAAGAGAGAGAAATATAAAAAAAAGGAGAGAATAACTTGGGGTTATTACTGAATTGTAAATGACTGCGATTTCCATTATAAAGGCAACATTGTGAGTATTCGCATCTTTGTCAAAAAAAAAAAAAATAGAGTATCTGCATCTTAATGCAACATCTATCCAAAACGAACAGACCAAAATCTCAAAATATGGATGCCCAGAATTCAAAAAATAATGAGCAGCACATACAGAAAGATATACCATCAACAGAGGCCAAAAGAGTGTACAAAAACAAATGTATTACGGAGTAAGATTCTCAGATTCTAGCTAATTTGTTGTTGAGAAACAAGAACGAGAAGTCCCTGTGGACCAACCAAAATCTCACTAAGGAAACTCACAAGTCCGAACCAAACCACTGGAGTTACATCGACTCCTGCAAGTGGTGGAATCACTTTCCTCGTCTGAACAAGGATTGGTTCGGTCGGAGCGTACGCCAAAACGTACGGGAACTTGTCAATTGGGAGTTTCGGGTACCAAGACATAACAATCCTCAAAATAAAGAGAAACCCAAAAGCTGATAAGGCAGGACCCAAGATCCCAATCGCGAGCTTTGCGGTTCCTGGATCCAGATCTGCTAGAGATATGTTATGCAAGGCCTCCGAGATTGGTTTTGACGAGACAATACTTGAACAGAGGCTTGTTGTTGTTGTTGTGTCTACTTCGATTTGGGTTAACGATGCTGAAACCACTGGAAGACATGCAGACCGAGTTCGAATGTTGGGACATGACCGTCGAGATTTGGCCTGAAAAATGTATTGAATTCGAGAGATGGTTAGAGAAAACAGGTGAGTTGATGCATCTTGGTCGATTTGTCTCACCAGACTGAGCGCCGGCAAGAAAGGTACGAAGCCGGAGGCTACTGTTGTCATCGCGAACTCTGTACTTGGTGAACAAAAAATGTTGATTTTTGACTCTGTTTTTGATTGAGCGTAAGGTTAAGAATACAGACACGACTCTGAAAATCTGGTGCAGGAGGATAATGCTGACATGGAATATCAGAAGCAAAAGTTTTTTTTTTCTTTCAAGGTAAACAAAAGGGATTTTACCGAGGCAAACAGATTACAAGCAGGATCTTTAACGAGAAATCGTGTGTTGTGCCACTAAATCTAAAATCCAATTCTGAAATATCCCTCTAGTAAAATGGTTCTTTGTGATTTATATTTAATGTTAATTATTATGTTAAAATATATGTTAATTATTACTTAAATAGTCTCGTGGCAAACAAAGAAAGGTGTGGCGATACTACACTCTTATTTTTTTAATAGAATAATATTTTCAAAACTTTATTATACATGTCTCTGATTTATTAATATTTTGTTTGACATATTTAATAATGATAATAATTTATGAAGTAAATATTTTAAATTCAACTAAAATCGGAGAAAATTGTGGTAAACACAATAATTATACATAGTTGACGTTTAAATAATTTTTGGCTAAGAATGAGCGTGTTTTTATAGTTTAAATATGTTTTTAATTAAACATTAATGTCTTCTTTACTTCTATTAAATATAGTTGACGTTTTCTAAATCAAAGTGTAAAATCTGTAAAATTTTAAAATGTATATTTAATAGGATATGAAAAATAGTTTATGTATTAAACGGAGATCCAAAATAGTTCGTGTGTTTAATGAGTAAATAAAAATTAGTTAGCGCATTTTTTAAGAATTTTCTCTTTTACAGTTTAACCACGTGTTTAGTTAAACATTAACATCGTCATCACTTCTTTTAAACATAATACGTCGTCTAAAGCGATGTGTAAAATTTACGAATTTTAAAAGTTTGTATATTTAATAGGCAACAAAAATTAGTTCGTGTATTGAACAGAGATCCAAAATAGTTTGTGTATTTTATTGGCAAATAAAAATTAACTAGGTGTTTTGTCCGCACATGCGAACATAATCATCTTACGAATAATTATTATTTTATATCTTATTAATCCAAAAATCGGCATTATAAACTAATATTTAATTATAAACTGTTTTATATCTTAGTTTTTTAACTTTATAATAAAAATATTGTTCTCAGATAGCAACACAATATATATAAGAATTCTCATAAGTTTTAAATATATTTTCACAATTTTCTTATATTAGTTTATAATTAATTATTTAATATAACATATAAATTTAATATTATTAAAATAAAATACGTGTTTTATTATATATAAAATTCATTACGGGTTTTGTGAAAATTAATAAATACTCAGTTAAAAACTAATAACAAGTCAATGACCTATATAAAAGCTTAAAACCTAATAAAATATGATAAATAAGAAAATAGAAATTTTAATATAACATATAGATTTAAATATTATTAAATCAAAATTTGTTGTTAATTATATATAAAATTCATTACGGATATTTTTTTAAATTAATAAATTAGTGATTCAGCTAAAAATTATTAATAAATCAATGACTAAGCTAAAACTTAATAAAAACATGACAAATAAGAAAAATTGACTAAAATCATGGAAAACATGACAAATAAACAAAATCAAAATAATTATATATCTAATTACATATGTTATAGTTATATTATTTAAATTAATAAATTATGGACTCAACTCATTATGGATTTTGTGAAAATTAATAAATACTCAGTTAAAAACTAATAATGAGTCAATGACCTATATAAAAGCTTAAAACTTAATAAAATATGACAAATAAAAAAATAAGAATTTTAATATAACATATAGATTTAAATATTATTAAATAAAAATTCGTTTTTAATTATATATAAAATTCATTACGAATATTGTTTTTAATTAATAAATTAGTGATTCAGCTAAAAATTATTAATAAATCAATGACTAAGCTAAAACCTAATAAAAACATGATAAATAAGCAAAATTGACTAAAATCATGGAAAAACAAATAAGCAAAATTGACTAAAATCATGGAAAACATGACAAATAAACAAAATCAAAATAATTATATATCTAATTACATATTTTATAGTTATATTATTTAAATGAATAAATTATGAACTAAACTAAAAACTATTAATAAATTAATGACTCAGTTTAAATCTAATTAAAACATGATAAATCAGCAAAATTACTTAAAATCATGAAAATCATGACAAATTAGCTAAATCACTTCATAAATAATAGTATAGATCTGTGCATTTTTAAAGAATTTTTTCTTTGGATAATACTAAACAGTCTCACACAATTTTATCCTTGGATTCAAATATCGTACATAAATTGTCTCACCTAGGAACGATATATTAAGGGGGGTGATTGGTAGTTGCTGTAGGTGCTGTCCACAGCCCTATTTATTTCCACAGCACCAAATTCAGAGCAATCAAGTTTTAAATTTTTTTTTGAAACCACAGCTCTTAAAATATCCTACAGCTGTACAAGTGCTCTGCAGAGCCAAATATCCAAAGCAATTTTTTAGTGCTTCAATAAAATTCTACAGCAATAAAATCTAAAGCCACAGTAAAAAGTCAACAGATTTTTTTCTACAGCAAAATATTTAAAGCTACAGCCATTACCAATCGGACCCTAAGTTAACGAAAGAGACTAAATCTCGAACCCCACATATTCGTATATTTTCTTAATTGTTTTCGAACGTTTCACCGCCTTATATTATCCTTTTTAACTCGTTTTTTTTTTGTAATTTTCAATCTAGATTCCCATGCTATTTCATGGTGATGGCTGCTATTAATTTTTTTTTTGCATTGCTAGTGTTTGACAAAGAGAGAACCTCATGGTAACAGCTGCTGCTTGGCATCACTTGGTTCATATTTTTGTTCAAAGAAAAACAAAGCTTACTAGTTATTACAATGTCTTGTTTTAGAAGTTTCTAAGCAAAACCTAATTTGCTTGGACTCTTGAGAAGGAGAGAGAGACTTACACTCATGGCTTTTTCTTGGAGTGTCTCTGGGAAAAGTTCTTTAGCCTGGAAAAGCCGTCTATGAGGAGATCCAGCTCAATCGCAAAAGTGATACGTAGCCAGTTCTTGAGCCCAACAGCCTGACCTGCAAGAGCCTCATTGATTATCTTAACTGCCCGTAACTGTCAACAAAGCTCGTTAACAAGATTACTATATTTTACCTGGTAGGATGATCAACGATTCCTCTTTAGCCAGCTTGCAGCAGAAATCCAAATCATCACTGATATCTTCGAGTAGCGACAGGTTTAGCTTCACCTGCACCGATAAACAAATGGATTAGCCTCTGAGATTGAGCTTTGACTGATGAGTTAACCTGATTGCCTCAGTTCTTTACCATCGTGAACATGGACCCCTCGGGTTTGCTGGGGCAAGTGATGCAAGGGATCTTCATAATCTCTTCATAACAAATCTCTGCACATTCTCTCATCTTTTCAAGTTTCACTGAGAAGAATTCTTCTTTCGTATTCCCAAGGATCTCAGGAATGGCACCCTGGCTCAGATGAAAAAAAAAAAGAAAGAAAAAATCATGTTTCCTAACAGAGATATGTGTTACAACACCAATGCATCCCATCAATATACCTGAATGAACGTTACAGCGTCCGTTGAAATGTTGATGACGTTGGTAAGAGACTGAACAAACTAATATATAAAAGACACAGAAGTTATATCACATTCACATACAACCAAAATGTAAATCAATTGCTAGGAAACAAACCCCAGAATCTTTCATGATGCAATGAGGGTCAAGAGTCACCATCCAGCCAAGTCTCCAGCCTGGAACAAACCATCTTTTCGATATGGCGCCTAACAAAACTACAGGCACTATCTCTGCAAACTCTGCCATGGACACAAATGGTTTATCCCCAAATGCATAATGGTCATAAACTTCGTCTGCGATCAAAAGTATTCCAAGCTTGCAAGCTGTCTCTGCAATCTTCATCACCACCATATACCAAAAATGAGTAAAACTTTGCGATTAAAAAAAAAACCGGAAAAGTGAGAAGCAAAGTGCACACCTTTTGAAGATGTTGGCGGGAAAAAACGTTTCCACAAGGGTTGCAAGGGTTGACAACAACTATAGCTACGGTTTTGTCGTCTGCAAGAGCTTCAACAGCATCGAGATCAACATCCCAACCATTTTCTGGTAGGAGGTCGAAATAACGAACCTCTAGCTGACTGAAAGACGCTCTGGAATCATACATGGGGTAAGTGGGCCTAGGCAGCAGAATGTTGGCACCAGGATTTGCGAGTGCGGAGATCAAAATCTCAATTGCTTGCAAACAACCAGAAGTGATATGAACATCATTTGGAGATATCTGGTAAGAGAGATCGCGAGAGAGGTACTCTGCAACAGCTCTATTTGAAGGGGAAAAAAGAGAAACACAAAGTCATCAAGATTTGAATTCAGACAACAACAGACCCTTAAGACAAGACACCCTCGAATAATGATATGGCGCCTAACAAAACTACATGCACTAAGACAAGAACCTTAAGACAAGAACATATAAAAAAGGAAAAAGAAGAGGAAGTAATCTTACTTCCTAGCGACAGGAATACCGGAAGCAGAAGAATAGTTGTTAAACTTGGTGGAGCTAACAGCGTCGCAGATGGCTTTAACAGCTGATGGATCAGTACTGAATCTCGGGAACGGAGAAGGGTCGCCATGTCCGAGGGCGATGACGGGTCTGGTGCCACCTTCGTCGAGATTACTGATTAAGGTATTAAGATACTCACGAATGCTTAAGGAGCTTGAACGTTCGACCACCTCGTTGGCTCCGAAGTTCCATCGCTTGGCTCCGATTTCACCCATCTTTTTTTGTCGGAAACGTAACACAGAGGAACTGAAGCTAAGGTTTTGTATTTTTGTTTGTGATATGTGACTGGCATAGAAGATTCTCTTCCCCAAAATATCTAATCCATAAAATCAAAATATAAATTAATTAAAGGGTTTTTTTTTTGTCAACATTCTGGATTTTATTAAATTCCAGCAAGTAAAGAAGAGTACAATTGAGCATCGACGTAACACACACGCGTCAGCTTAAGAAAAAAAAGAAATACAATACGTGTTCAAAATTTAACATGCAGATCTGAAAACTGTATCTCCGGCGCCCGCCAACGAACCACCCCTGATTGAAGCTACAGCTCCTCCATCACCATATTGCATCCTCTTTACTTTGCACTCTTCAACCTCCAACTTTCGCTCAATCCTTTGCTTGTGTTCAGAAAACTCCATGTCCATCGAATAATAACTCTAAGATAGATCGATTGACCAAACAAGAGATTTTTGCTAGACCATCTTCAATATAGAGAAGATGCCAGCTTTGCCAAGTCTCCGTTAAAGCCAGCCGAAATCAAATTCCACATCACCGCTTCCTTTCCGTTCAGAGACTTTACTAGAGCCATCTATTGGCTTCTCAAACAGAGAGTGAAGATCGATTCTTTCAGAAAAGGATTAAGTGCAAATCACAATTTAATGCGAAAGAGGAGAAAATAAACTTTTTTTAAACTCAAAACAAATAGGGAAAGATAAACATGAAGAACAGTCCCAATTTGTTTTGATTATGCACAACAAAATCGCCAAGCGAAGAGTAAATCCGATAAGCTGAAATTTTAAGAAAAATAGCCAAAGGATTGAGCGAAAAAAGATATTACATCTATGCCTGGCCATTCGGAGTCCCAATCGAGTTTCGGTTTAGTCCAATCGGGTTTCGGTTTTTCGGGTTTATCAAAATCAGCCTTATTCGAATTATATTAAAATTCGGTTCGGGATCGGTTCGGGTTCTATCGAGTTCGGGTCGGGTTTAATAAATCTTTAAAGAACCGGTATAACCCGATGTACTTTCGGGTTCGGGTTCCAATCGGTTTAAATGTACCTGATTTATATCTACTTTGTAACCAAAAAGTAACTAAAATCGGTTCTTTGGTTTTAAAGTACTTGATTTCTACCTATTTTGTAACCAAAACATAAATAAAATCGGTTCAAAAAAAAGAAAGGAACATCAAATGTAATCATTCAAAATCAAGTAAAAGGTAAACATAGTTATTGATCGAAAGAAAACCAAATAAATGAAAACATGAAACGAAAATCAAGTTCTCATGAAATGAAAAACATTATTCAATGAAAAATAAAACCCAAATCTAAAAACTTCAACATTCAACCGCCACCTTCAACCATCAATCTTCATATAATATATAATTATTTTAGATGTTCAATATATTTTGAATACATATTAGGAATTGAGATCATGTTTGGTACAAGTTCTTTTTGGAAATTTTGAATGTTTCGGGTTCTATCGGGTATCCATTTAGGTTCGGATTCAGTTCGGATAATACCCATAACCCGAAATACCATAAAACAAGATCCATTCGGTTTTTATGTCGGGTTCGGTCGGTTTGGATTCATTTTTATCGGTTCGGGTTCGGTTCGAGTTTTCGGATTCGGTTTATTTGTCCAGCTCTAATTACATCAAAAGAAGATAGATGAAATATTGATGTCTGTGAACAGGGAAGAAGAGGGATAATTTTTTTTTTTTTTACATTGGATAATTATGCTATTACAACTATCAGAAATATTACAAACGATTTTACAGCCGATTCAGGCATGACTGTTTCACCTGAGCTGATTCAGGTATGACTGCATCACCTGAGCCGCCCTATGGGATCCACGCTTGACGGTACTCCTTGTGCAATGATGCAGATCTCTTGTAAGTCTTTTTCTCTTTTAATTCGTATAATTTTGTCTTTTTTGGGAATTAAAATCCAGACTTCCTGATATAGAAGCATTAATGAATTCTTAGTTAAACCACTATACCAAAGAAGTTTCCACCCTTTGATGTTAGGAGTTTTCAAGGCTCCTAAGACAAATGTTGTAGTATAAAAGATTGTCGAACCAGTTCTGAGGGATATCAAAGCACTGAGAATGCAAGTACTCACTTAATCTAAGTGCAACCAATGATTTAGATGGGTTTTAAACTACTACTAAACTAGAATGCAATAACAGAATGATACTTTCTTAACTAAGGGAAAAGAGAACTCATGGGCATAGGGATTAGACCTTGGGTGATCAAGTATCGAATTAAGGATGGCAAATGATCAATCAAACTATCAACCTTAAGCCTAGACACAATTCTAAGCAAGCTCTATGTCTAGATGAATGCTCATTTGCTAACATATCTCAAACATCAAATGTCTTTGGTTGAATAATATGAAAGCAATCATTACTAACAAGTCTATTAGCTATCTTAGCATCTTTAACAACAAATGTCTTTGGCAAAGTATACTAAAAGCCTAGGAGAGTTGTCTCGGGCATTTCATCGAACACCTTTCGGGTGAGAAATGCCTAAGGATCAACTTTTGAGTGGCCAACTCAGAAGATGCATTATGATTACTCTACTAGCAAGGAAATATGAATGATCTACACTAAAACATCCTAGCTCTAACCTAATCACCCTTAATCTCCCTAACCCATGAATTCAAAAGATGATTACTCACTAATCTCCATGATTCCTCTTAAACCCATATTGGATTTCAGATTAACCATGTAGAGAAATAGATAAGAAATCAACAAGAACACAAGAACATAACAATCAAAATCCAAGAGATCCTTGTGTATTTCTCAATAGATCAAAAGATAAAAGATAATCTGCCACTGGTGGCTACAAAAGATGTTTAAAACATAGGTTTTTGAAATGTAAAAACGTGCATAATGAAATGACCAAAAGGCCCTTAAGTAAAACAGAAATCGAGCAGATAATAGGCGCGGAGCGACCTCGGCATGTCGCTCCGGCAAGTCGCTCCGGCCTTCGGGAGCGACCTCAGTGGGTCGCTCTGAGAGGTCGCTCCAGGCTTCGCTTCGTGTCGTCTCGCCATAGAGACGCGAGCGACCTCGGGGTGTCGCTTTGGGAGGTCGCTCCGAGAGGGGTGTGAGATGCGAGCGACTTCGTGGTGTCGCTCCGGGAGGTCGCTCCGGGCTCGTTCTCGCGTCTCCGAGTGATGAAACCGCGAGCGACTTCTCCCTGTCGCTCTGGTAAGGTCGCTCCAATAGGGAGGTCAGAGCGACTTGGTGGTGTCGCTCCGGACTGGTCGCTCCATGCCTTGCTCGCCCAATGACCACTCTAAACACTCCTTTTGAGCTCCAAATGCACCCAAATGTCTCCAGAAACTCCATGTGGTACTCAAATACCTGATAGAGACATATGTATGCAAAATGCAACCTAAACATGTCTAAATCCTAATCTATATGATGAAAATGTTTATGAATGAATGGATAAAACAATGTAAATATGCAAGATATCAACTCCCCCAAACTTGTTCTTTTACTTGTCCACAAGTGAACTTTCTAGAACTCATAGGGAGAGAGGTTGAAGGTGGGAGCACATAGCCAAAAGAAACACAACTAGCACACTCTCTTATTACACTCTAGCTTCTCTAGGCCTATCTTAACTCTTTTTGTTCTTACACTCATCATCAAGCATCCACACATTCAAATCAACCAACTCTCACATTCATTAAGCACAAAACATCAGGTGAATTCTTGCAAATGGTCAGTTGGTCCAAGTCATTTGGTTGGGTAAGGGAAGGCTTTTATTCAAGTGATTCAAGAGGTTCAAAACATATGATCTTTAAGGTGGTTTACTCTCAAAACAAGTAGCCTTGACATTGCACATAATATATCTAAGAAAGGGACCAACTCATGCATACAATGCTCAATCTCCATTGTTCTACCCTTTTCCCAAACATACAATTACACAATCATTCCCAAATGTCAAACCCAACTCACATCTCTCACCAAAAGATCCTAAGAACTTTAACTCTTTCTCTTTGAAATCTACAAGGGATTTTTCACAACCTCAAAACATTTCTTAGCTCCTAACAACTTTGCTAGCCCCCTTTTCTTTCTTTTCTTTTTTTTTTTTTTTTTTCTTTTTTTTTTTTTTTTTTTTTTTTTTTTTTTTAGGTTGGGGGCCAAGACTTTTCAAAACTAGAGCTAGAGGTTCTCTACTTATCCCATAAAACAATTCACTTAAGCACAAAGAGTCTATCCTTTTTATTTTTCATTTCTCCCAAATCATAATCACAACACTCACCCCCCACCTATAGCTAGACAATAGAGTGTCCAATCTAGCAAAAATGAAGATCAAGCATTGTCGTTCCCGATACTCTCAACATTATGCACATGTAAGACTTTCCGAAGAAGGCCTCACTCATCAAACAATGAAAGCTTAAAAGGAAGGAAAGGTTTTGGGAGTGGTCTACCACTAGAGTTTGTCAAAAAGATTGGCATAAAAGATGTGACAACTCAAGTGTGTATAGCCATGACTCAGTACACAAGGGACCATGAGCAAGAAGCATTAAGTTCGTTCAGTTCAAATAAGGTTGTAGTTGGCTTCAAAGACTGAGTTTCAGCAATCAACAAGTTTCAGGAAGAGTTTTCAAGGCTCGAAACATACAAGTCTTTTTGAGAGGTGCAAAAGCTACTCAGGTGCAACGTAGTGTTCTTTACAAGGCATTCAAAATCATTGCTCCCAATGCAAGTGAATGCAACCTATATGCTCTAGACTCTCCTAAAAATGCAAATGATGCAAACTAAATGATTGTTTTTTTTTTTTTATGCAAATAGGTATGCAATGCATGACTCAATGAAACAACATCAAAGCAAACATGATCAAATACTTGGTACCTCCCCCAAACTTGAGTTACACAGTCTCTGTGTCGTCAAGTAGAGAGAGATACCGAAAAGAAGACTAATATGCAAAAATGAAATGGTATATACAAGGGAGTGTGGTGGGTTACCTTCTATAGGGAATGAGTAGAGGGAGATGCTCCCTCCTCGTCGTCCTCAGGTGGTAACTCTTCAAGGTGCTCATCAGCAGGAGTGCCCATCTCTTCAATGTAGAAGGCTTGCCCGAACACAGTTGGTTTCCTCATTTTCCTCTTGATGTCAAAGTGGAGGATGTTCTCTTTACCCAAATGGAGATCAATCGTGCCCTCCTTCACATTAACAATAGCTCCTGCTGTAGCTAAGAATGGCCTTCCTAGAATCAATGGATCTTGAGCCTCCTCACCCATCTCAAGCACCACAAAATCTGTAGGTATCTCATACCTTCCAATCTTCACAGGGAGGTCCTCTAAGATGCCCACAGGATACTTCACTGAACGATCAGCTAACACCAGAGAGAGTCTACACTTCTTGTACTGAGTGAATCCAAGCTTCTTTGCAACAGACAAAGGCATCAAGCTGACACTAGCTCCCAAATCGCAGAGACTTTTCTCAAATACCATAGGTCCAAGAGCACAAGGTAGTGTGAAGCTTCCTGGATCCTCTAATTTCTCTGGAACATCAAGCCTCTGGATGATGGCATTGCACTCATGGGTAAGAATCATCATGCCTTCCATCTCCTTCTTCTTTGCAGCTACAACATCTTTCAGGAACTTGTTGTATTGAGGAATCAACATGAAAGCATCGATGATGGGCATTGCAACCTGAGCTTCACTCATTTGCTTCTCAAACAGAGCCTTGTATTTCTCTAGCAGCTGCTTCTTGAATCTACCAGGGAATGGAAGTTTGGGTTCATAGGGAGGAGGAACAAAAGAACTTTCACTTGCTGGAGTAACAACTTCACCATCTTTTACTGTCTTCTTCTCTTCCCCAACCTTTCCTTTACCTTTGGCTTCCACTATCTTCTCCAAGATCTCGTCATTGATCTTCTCATCAACAATCACCACTTCATCATCTATGTTGATGGCAACCCCCTCACCTAGTTTCTCAGCATCCTTGGTGAGGGTTTTAGGAGGTAACTGCTTACCACTCCTAAGGGTGATAGCTTTGGCCTCCTTGGGGTTTTGGTCAGACTTTCCAGGTAGAGATCCTTGCTGGCGATTCTGGTGAGTGTTCATGGAAGCAAACTGATTCTCTAAATTCCTGACTGTAGAAGCAAGGTGTGAGAATTTGTTGTTGAGCTCATTGTAGCTCCCATCAATCTTGGAATGAAGGTTCTTCAACTCATAACCAACATGCTTCTCACTTCTAGTCTGAGACTCCAAGATTTGTTTCAGTAAGGTATCAGTGCTGCTCTCTTGAGGAGCAGAGGAACCAGACGAGGGGTTTTGCTGAGGCTGATAGCTGCCTTGCTGGTTGTTTCTAGGCGGATAACCACTCTGTTGGTTGTTGGGATAGGATTTCTGTTGGTAGTTGTTGTACTGAAAGTTGGGCTCCTTTTTGTACCAGCTACCATTGTTGTTGATGAAGCACAACTCTTCCTGACCTTCCAAACCCTCAACCTCATTGACAGCAAGTGGATCTTCCTGCTTGGAGTTACCAACAAACTTCAGCTGCTCTTGGGTGGCTTTTTCAGCAATGAGTAGGTCGATCTTGTCTTCCAAAGCTTTGATCTCTTTCCTCGTCTGCTTATCATCTGTTCTACTGCCTCTGTCGTGGTCTCCACTGTAGACTGCATCACTCTTTACCATGTTGTCAACCAGCTCTTCTGCATCCTCCTCAGTTCTCCCCAAGAAAAACCCATTGCTAGCTGTATCCAGTCTGGCTCTGTACTTAGGAAGAGCACCACGGTAGAATGTGCTCAGCAAGCTCTCCTTAGAAAAGCCATGGTGTGGGCATTGAGCTTGGTAGCCCTTGAATCTCTCCCAGGCTTCACTGAAGCCTTCCAAGTTCTTCTGTTGAAAGCTGGAAATCTCGTTTCTCAGCTTAGCAGTTCTTGAAGTAGAGAAGAACTTCTCCAAGAATGCTTTCTTGCAGTCATCCCAAGTGGTGATGGAGTCGCTGGGTAGAGACTTCTCCCACTGACGTGCCTTATCCCCCAAAGAGAAAGGGAATAGCTTGAGCTTTAAGGCATCTTCGGACACACCATTGGTTTTTGACAACCCACAGTAGCTGTCGAACCTGTCCAAGTGATCAAATGGATCCTCTAGAGCCAAGCCATGATACTTGTTGTTCTCGATCACGTTGAGGAGTCCTGATTTGATCTCAAAGTTGTTGGCTGCCACAGCGGGTGCTCGGATTCCCAATCTATGACCATGAATGTTGGGGCGGTCGTAAGTGCCAATGGGTCGAGCTGCTCGCTGTTGGTTTTGAGGTATGTCTCCCATATCAGTATCCAATCTCTGCAAGTGAGCCTGTTGCTCTTCTTCTCTTCTCTTTCTAGCACACTCTCTCTCTAAAGCTCTGATGTCTGCAGCTCTTGGAACTAGGTTTGATGGACCCCTGCTCCTCAAGTTCATACACCTGTAGATTAAAGGGAGGTGAAGAAGAATCAGTAACAAAAGAAAATAAAAATGACTTAGTCTCAAGCAAGTGACTAAATCTCAATGTTTAAATCTACTCAGAATTTGGCAACGGCGCCAATTTGATGTTAGGAGTTTTCAAGGCTCCTAAGACAAATGTTGTAGTATAAAAGATTGTCGAACCAGTTCTGAGGGATATCAAAGCACTGAGAATGCAAGTACTCACTTAATCTAAGTGCAACCAATGATTTAGATGGGTTTTAAACTACTACTAAACTAGAAAGCAATAACAGAATGATACTTTCTTGACTAAGGGAAAAGAGAACTCATGGGCATAGGGATTAGACCTTGGGTGATCAAGTATCGAACTAAGGATGGCAAATGATCAATCAAACTATCAACCTTAAGCCTAGACACAATTCTAAGCAAGCTCTATGTCTAGATGAATGCTCATTTGCTAACATATCTCAAACATCAAATGTCTTTGGTTGAATAATATGAAAGCAATCATTACTAACAAGTCTATTAGCTATCTTAGCATCTTTAACAACAAATGTCTTTGGCAAAGTATACTAAAAGCCTAGGAGAGTTGTCTCGGGCATTTCATCGAACACCTTTCGGGTGAGAAATGCCTAAGGATCAACAACTGAGTGGCCAACTCAGAAGATGCATTATGATTACTCTACTAGCAAGGAAATATGAATGATCTACACTAAAACATCCTAGCTCTAACCTAATCACCCTTAATCTCCCTAACCCATGAATTCAAAAGGTGATTACTCACTAATCTCCATGATTCCTCTTAAACCCATATTGGATTTCAGATTAATCATGTAGAGAAATAGATAAGAAATCAACAAGAACACAAGAACATAACAATCAAAATCCAAGAGATCTTGTGTATTTCTCAATAGATCAAAAGATAAAAGATAATCTGCCTCTGGTGGCTACAAAAGATGTTTAAAACATAGGTTTTTGAAATGTAAAACGTGCATAATGAAATGACCAAAAGGCCCTTAAGTAAAACAGAAATCGAGCAGATAATAGGCGCGGAGCGACCTCGGCATGTCGCTCCGGCAAGTCGCTCCGGCCTTCGGGAGCGACCTCAGTGGGTCGCTCTGAGAGGTCGCTCCAGGCTTCGCTTCGTGTCGTCTCGCCATAGAGACGCGAGCGACCTCGGGGTGTCGCTTTGGGAGGTCGCTCCGAGAGGGGTGTGAGATGCGAGCGACTTCGTGGTGTCGCTCCGGGAGGTCGCTCCGGGCTCGTTCTCGCGTCTCCGAGTGATGAAACCGCGAGCGACTTCTCCCTGTCGCTCTGGTAAGGTTGCTCCAATAGGGAGGTCAGAGCGACTTGGTGGTGTCGCTCCGGACTGGTCGCTCCATGCCTTGCTCGCCCAATGACCACTCTAAACACTCCTTTTTGAGCTCCAAATGCACCCAAATGTCTCCAGAAACTCCATGTGGTACTCAAATACCTGATAGAGACATATGTATGCAAAATGCAACCTAAACATGTCTAAATTCTAATCTATATGATGAAAATGTTTATGAATGAATGGATAAAACAATGTAAATATGCAAGATATCACCCTTGCATCAAATTAAAGGGCTTAAATTAAAATTATTGGGATATGACAAATTGCATCAAAACTCCCTTAAATTATTAGCAAACTGACAACAATTACAATACTAAAAGCCAGATATCCTGAAATTTTAGCATGTCCACGTCCCCAAAGAAAATCAACCAATGGGAAGTTGTTTTTTTGCCACATCACACACGGATGTGACACGTGTCTCTTCTTTAAATTTTTTTTTGGATTCGTGACTTCTATTGGGCTCATACGGGAAAGGTTTTGGCCCGTTAAAAATTGGTTCTTTCGTCCACGATGCGTTGTTCCTAGGGTTCGTCGTATTTCCTCGAAGCTTTGATAAGTTCCAGCAACAATGAATGCGAGTGAGACGAATGTTGCGAAGAAGCTCTCTGTCAAGCTTTGATTTGTCGTTTTGTCTTTGGTTCTTATCGGTGACGTTACGAGATTTCTTGATTCATCCCCTTTAAGAAAATTCTTAACTCCATCAAGCACGATGTCTCATTCAATGGGTGGTGGATCTCCACCTATAAAAAGGTCAGCCTTCATACCCTGATCATCATCCTCACACTTCCTGACAGTATAAACTTTTTTAACACATTTTTTTATAGAAATTTTGATCGAGTTCAGACATTGAAACAAAGTTGATCTCAGCTGATAATGGCAAGGAGACTCCAACTTCTTTGATTCTTACAACTTCCAATTCAAAGGTTTTTTATTTCACAATCTTTTTCTCTTGCCTCTGACTATAAAAAAGTGATCTTCTTTATGGATTCGTGATAGTTTAGTCCAAGATATTCTCTTGATATGTTTGATTTTGTGTTTGTGATCATGTTTCGAGAGAGATTGTTGGACCCAAGAGAAGCAAGCATGATTAAGCTGGAAGCAATAAAAAACTTAACGGAGACGTGTATGTGGGATATCACAATGTTGAAGGTGTTTCTTAGATGCATCAATGTGGTTAGCTCCAACACGATCGTAGCCAGTTGATTGGTAGCCTTGAGGTGTCAATCGATACAAAGCTTCAAACATCCAGTGTGAAGATTGACAGTGTTTATTTTGGCCACTATATCTCTCTAACAATCATGGTTAAGTTATTTGTCACCAACTATGTTTATGCTTGTGTTGGTTGTTGCAAAAGATCTGTTTCTCTAACCCCATAATAATCATTTCAGATTTTGAACTGGCATGAGAGGTTAATCCAAGTTCACATTGATCGAGTATGTTGTTATACGCTGATAAAGATTTGATTCCCTTTTTCTATCGCAATGTCTCTTTTAGTATATCAATATATGCGTCTATATTTCTACTTCAGTGACCCATAATTTTATTAGTCGGCAGACCGTTGCTGCCTTACTGACTCTAAAAGCTTTGTGCTGACAGGTAAAGGGCATCTGAAGTACTTCTACAATCCGGTGTATACACATTAAAAGTTGGTTAGTATCAGTTTGAGTGGTACTCCATCAGTGGCTCTTCTCTGGGACCCATGCAACAGACCGACTGCTGCAGAGGCTCTGTACGTCCCGTTCTTTCAGGTAAACAAAAGAGTATTTGCTTCGACCCTATGGCTGTTACCGTTCCTGTTTAGATCTTGCTGATGGATATTCATAGTTTAAATTTATTCATTTTGAAGTCTCTAATGGGCTCCATTCATTGCATTTATACAGATTCAACCGCAAGTGTGGCCAGAGATAGTCCCCTGAAACGAGGATACCAATGGGATAAAGTGTTATAGTCGGATTTTTTGAATACCTTAAGTTGAGTAGCGGTATGAATTAGAGCAGAGTGATCTGCGGCCACTACATCTTGAAGAATAAAAATGGAAGGAGTGAGGCCAAAAAGAAAATAAATAGACATGCGAGTGAGTGACGGAGTGAGGGAGAGAGGGGGAGAGAGGTGAGTGCAGGTAAAAAGTAAAGTCATGTTGTGAACATTAATCTAAAAAGTAAAATCATGCTGTGAACATTAATCTGCATCGAAGTTAATTTAACTGCTTCCACCGTAATATTTTATTTTTCTTTTGCGTTGGTTTTATTCTGGATGAAGAATGAAAAGATTAATCAAGTGTTGTGATGCAGACGTAGCTATCATTGGATAACTATTTACTTCAGGTTTGGAAGATCACCATGAGGAATTTCCCCTGAGAAGTTGTTTGCAGGGTTCAAGACTCTAAGTCTGGCCAAACTTGAAAGAGAGGCTGCGATGCTTCCCTTGAGTTTTTTAAATATCAAGAATCTTAAGATTCTTTTCCTGGAAAATCGCTGGTAATGGACCCGGAAAGTGATTAAGTGTAAGATAGAGATGAGTCAGGTTCTTGAGGTTGATGATAGAAACTGGCTTTTTTTTCTATCTGTAACAAATAATTCTTTAGCTGGAGAATATTTGCTGATAAAATATGTGTTGTGAAACTGGAAAGATAAGCGGGCAATGTATAGCCGGTAAAAAATATATGTTTTACAGTCCAGAAAAAATTGACGGAGCCATCAAAAAATCGTGATCATTTCTCTTCGTTTAAGTTTTTGATTGTTCTGTTATTTGATTCTTGCGTGAAAAATTTCCCACTGGTATAACAATTTCTTTATAAGTGAAAATAGGAATATATTGATAAACATGTTGAAAAAGGTTGAAATAATCTACAACATCTTAAAATTAATGATAAAAAGATAAGAACGTTGTAGAATTTAAAGGAAAAGATGAAATCCTATTTAGTAAAGAAGATTATTCAAAATTGATAATAGAATAAGACAATAGAACAATAAAGAAAGGAGCTTGACATATTAAGAATGGATTAAATTGGTTATCTTTAAAAAAATAAAGAAATTGGTTATCTGTTGACCAGAAAATATTGGTGTCGCAATTGTTTATTCATTGAGAAAAAGCCTTATTTACATATCATGCATTTAAAAAAAAAATGTCAGAATACATATTATGCATTATCATATGACATCCAAAGACAACTACAATATAGAATTTTAACCACAATACATAATTTGTTATACTTTGTTAATAACTATTTTCTCAAGAAAATAACAATATTATGCAAATACTATTATGACCATTGCTCAAAAATTGATTATATATATATATATATATATATATATTGGAAAATTAGATGGTCCAAATAAATCAAAATATATGTAGGGCAGGTTGAAGAAAAAAACTTCAAAAGAGAAATGTTCTAATTTGTGTATATTTAACAATTATTTTACATTAAATATAAATAAGCAAGATAAAAAAATTCAGAACATAACTAAGATTAATTCATTATTTATTCATTATCTTTATTATGTTATACATGGTTTCTAATAATGAAAATAATTTTAAAATTGTCTAAAAGACATATATTTTTATAACACATATCTATATATATAAATATAAATACCAAACAAATAACAAAAATTGTAGGAAAATTCCGGGCGTAGCCCGGACCCGACCCTAGTAACCATAAAAACACGGTAATTAACAGACTAATCATAAAAAAACTAATGGCTATAATATATTTCGGCCGTGCATGTGGGCATGCAAATTATATAATTAGTTATTAATACATTCACTACTAATTAAAAGACTAGAACTATATAATTATTAAGTATGTATTCTTTTGAAAATTCTTCCGTATTTTTTTTTAAAATTTTTTTTGGTAAAATAAATTTCAAAATAAAATTAAGAATTTTACTTTTTTAATATTTAGTTATGTATTTTTTTTCATTTTCAAATTCTTATGAACATTTTTTTTTCAAATAACATCTTAATATATATAGGAATTATCTTTTTATTTTAAAATATTATTTTTTTAGATTTTGGATAATTTTAATCACTTATTTAGATTTCATATTTTTATTTGTTGGCTAATTTATATATTTTATTTATTAAGGATATAATAATATTAACACTATAACTTTCAACGTGGAAGCTCGAATGCGAAAAAAAAACTTCACAAATAATAGTATAGATATAATATTTATTAATTTCTTTTTTGTCCTTCGAATAGAAACACACACATCTTAGCCTACCTTTTATTTTTGAGTTTTTCTTCTGTTCACCTCTAGGATGAACATGTGTCTTCACCGATAAAACGATAGCAAATAAAATTTGGGAAAATTGCCAAATATGACCCATAATTTGATTTCAAACACAAAGGGTATACCCCAACTTGATCGAATGTAAAACTAATCCAAAAGGTTAGTGAAATTACAAGTAGCCCATTATGACAAAAAAAAACAGAATTTACTTTTACGAATATAACCCCTGGAAGTCTTCTAGGGATTTTGTAAGTATTCCAAGAAGTCTTCTCATATTGTAGATCTTAAAAATAATTTATAAACTTTATTAAAAATATTTTAATGGGTGAAAAATTGAATCATGCAACTCTGAACATTTTTAAATCATATAAATTAAGATATAGTAAAGTTGAATAGTTTTCAACACATATGAGTGAATAAAGTGAGTTATAGTATTCTTTGGTTTAGGGTTTGGTAATATATGTTGTAGTATTATTTGTATTTTTAGGGTTAGGATTTCAGAAGCTTGACATTTTTTTGGAATATTAAAATTTGACCTATATGGTTTAGCTTAGAGTATATTAAACACTTTCAATGTTTTTTTTTCTTCTATTTAGTTAGTTATTTAAGCTTAAGGTATAAATTTCTTCTAATAGAAAACTTCCCTCAAAGTCTTTTTTTTTTTTTGGTCAAAAACTTCCCTCAAAATCTTTTAAATCAAAAATATTTAACCTAAATAGAAAAATTTTGTTTCCATATAAAAAAAATGTACACATTCTATTTCTTCCTCTCAAATGGCTGCAACAAAAATATAATGATTCTCATCAAAACTCTCCAACCTTTCTCTAATCTTTTTGAACTTGAAAACATCAAACTTTATATGAATTTTTCATTTTTTTTTGTCTCATCTCACTAATTTATCTTGTTTTTGCAGATTTTTTATCACATGGTTCTCATCTCACTCCTTTAAATGTAAATCTATTAATTTTGGATTTCTACTTTTTTTTTGTGTTCTATAAGGGTACATATATCTAATATTCCACACATTTTCTCTTTTTGAAGCCATCTGAACGTTTTTGGATATGCAAGTTTTTCAGATCAAGGTTTGAATATACATGTTTTTCAGATATGGGTCAGACTCCGGAAGACTTCTCGGAAGACTTCCTGGAATCTTCTAATGGAGTTTTCTTCCATGTTTGCTCTTTCATAACAGAATTGAGCATTTTGGTAAATTTCCATGTCTGTTTTTTTTTCCATTTGGTAACCTCTTTTTGTATAAAGCTCTTACATTTTCCCAAACTAACACTTTCCAACCTTTGTCTAATCTCTTTGAACTTAAAAACACCAAACTTTATATCAATTTTCATTATTTTCTCATGTCTTTCTCACTTATTTATCTTATTTTTGCAGATGTTTTATCACATGATTCTCATCTTTCACTCATTTAAATTTTGGATATCTATTTTTATGTATTTTATAAAGGTAAATATATCTAATCTTTCAATCATTTTCTCTATTTTGAAGCCATTAAAAATTTTAATATCTTTAATTTAAAATGATTTTGGATATGCAGGTTTTTCAGATCTGAGTTTGGATATGCAGGTTTCTCAGATCTGGATCTGATTCAGGAAGACTTCTGGGAAGTTTTCTCGAAAGTCTTCTAAAATATAATGCACCTGAAGACTTCCTAAAAGTCTTCTGACTTCATGTTACTTCTTTCATAACAGATTTGAGCGTTTTGGTAAGTCTCCATGTCTTATTTTTCTTCATTAGTTAACCTCTTGTTGCATAAAGCTCTTACCTTTTTCTCAAACTAAAATTTTCTAACCTCTCTCTAATCTCTTTGAACTCGAAAATACCAAACTTTATATCAATTTTTCATTTTTGTCTCATGTCTTTCTCACTAATTTATCTTGTTTTTGCAGATTTTTTATTACATGGTTCTCATTTTCCACTCCTTTAAGGTAGATCTATAAATGTTGGATATCTTTATTGTTTGTTTTATAAAGATAGATCTATCTAATTTTCTACCCATTTTCTCTGTTTTGAAGGCATTTGAACGTTTTTGGATATGCAGGTTTTTCAGATCTGAGTCAAATTTTGGAAGTCTTCCCGAAAGACTTCCTTGAAGTCTTCTGACAGAGTCTTCTAAAACATAATTTCCTATAAGACTTTCTAGAAGTCTTCTGACGGAGTCTTCTCACATGTCAAGAGGAATAATCTCTAACTCCATGTGTAATAGTTTTATTTATGGCATGTTTTGTGATTTATGTGTGTACTTTTTTAGTTGTGAATTCTTTTATAAATTGAACAGATATTAATGAAAATTTTAGTAAATATGTTCATGTTTACAATATTATCTTGCCAAAAATGCTTGAACTTATTGAAGTTATTAATACAACTTTAATAGCAAAATAAAATAACACAAAATTTAATCAAATTTACTAACATTAAAGGAGAAGAATTCTAAGAAAACTTATTCAAATTCACAAAATATCAAAACTTACATAAGTTCAAACATATAGCACTTTCACTAGAAGTTTTTTGGGAAGTCTGCTCAGAAGACTTAAATTTAAACGGAAAAATAAAATATAAGCGGGAAATTTAAGCGAGAAATTAAAATTTAGGCGGAAAACTTAAATTTTAAGTGAAATTGAAATTTTAATTCTCATGAAAATTAAAAAGTATATCTAATGATCTAAGAAGACATACAAATCATATAACTCGGTAATCTTGAAGTTACTTAACCGTATTGAAAGTTAAAATAAATATCTTAAAGTTATTTAACGAGTTTACAAAACCTAAAGTATAGGACTTCCGTGGAATGTCTTCTCGAATTAGCTAGAAAAGTTAATAAACATGAATGTTGCTAACCTCATAATTAAAATCAATTAAGTTATGAATTTCATTCAGGAGCCCCATTATCGATTAATATACATGAATTAACAAGAAAATGTTATAAATTTTTTATAGTTATAGAGAAAATGAAAATTTATTAAACATTGACGTAGAAGACTTCCACAGAAGTCGTCCGCCAGAAGACTTTCAAGATGTCTTCCATTTAAGTCATGATTTCTTTGGAAGTCTTCCTTTGTAAGTATCAGCTTACTTTTGTTTTTGAAAAAATATCGAAAATACTAGAGAAGACTTACTGGTAAGTCGTCTGGACGAACAGTTCTGGGAAAAAAAAACTGATTTCATAGTTTCAACCAGTGAGATAACTTGTTTAGCACACATAAGTCTTCTCCAAGCACCCATAATCTCAAACAAAAGTGACCCACAAAGAATCGTAAGCTTCAATGGCTCTATGAACCATAAAAATTTTAGAATCAAAATCTTGGGTTTTTTTGGATGAATATGGAGAGAAAGTGAAAGAGATGTTGTTTTTAGTTCATAAGAATTGAGAAAGAAAGAGTGTAAATCAATTTTTAGGTGCATTAAGAGCTTTAAATTGGTTATTCATGGTGGTTGGTGTATTGATGGCAATGGTAATATTGTGAATACTTGAGTAAGATGAGGGTGATATAGTAAAATATGCATTTTCGAAAAAAAACAGGTGATGAAATTTTCATGAATAATATGTACTTTGGGGGTGAAAGAGGCAAGTCAAAGTTCCAAAAAAAACAATGGTTAGTTTTGTGTCTCATTTCAAGTTTTGAGTCATATTTGAAAAAAATCATTTTTATTTACCAATTGATCTTTAAACTTCTGCATAGTTTTCTTATATCTAAAAAAAATCTATATTTTAAACTAAAATTATTAATACTTCCATTAACACAAATATAAATTCAAATAAATAATTGTTTATTCAGTTAAAAATTAAACTTACTAGGTAAGGAACCCGTGCGATATCGCACGTGAACTCATTTTATAAAAACAAATAAGACATATTTTATTATTCCAAAATTTACCGCTATGAATTCTAAAGATTTATCATAATAGTTCATCTCTAAAGACTATCATTACTAACAGTTGCAATGGTTTATACATATATAATATTATAAAATAACTAAATTATCCAAAATTAAATTATCTAAATATTTTAGCCAATTTAAATATTTTTTAAATGCATATAAAATAGATATGAAAATGAAATACAAGATAACTCATTAGCACTTTATGCCAATTTAGGATAAAAATGTATATCCTGAGATATTTTGAGAATTCTTTATAAACTTATGCAGTTTTTAAAATAAAAACACACATCTTTAAACAAAAAGATAACTTTTTAGAAATTTATAAAAATTATGTTAAAAACGCATGCTTATAGTTTTTAACACGGTCTCTTAAAACTCAATATAATTTTTAACATAAAAATATACATCTTATAAAAAGGCATCTCTTTATACATTCTAACAATTTCTTAAAACTGATACATAAAAAAAAATAAAAAAATTTTAAATGTTTTCAATTTATACTTTTTCAAATTCAAACTTTTTATAATTTTTTCGAATTTTGTTTTCAAAATTTATTTTTGAAAATCAAAAATTATGTTTGAAACTATTTTTTAAAAAATTTTAAAATATTTTTTAAGTATTTATTTATATATTTATTAGAATCCTAAATTTTACATTCCAAAAATCCCACCATATCCCTCAACTCTAAACTCTAAGTCTAGATTAGTTAACTCTAGGTGTATAAGTGTATTTTACCTTTCATTAAAAGTATGGATAAAAATGGTTAATGTAAACAAGAAAAGTGGTACTATGAATGTGGTATTTGTGGTAATTTTTCTACATAGGGAATATCATGCATAGATTCACTACTACTTCAAAACTATTGCATTTTAAGATGAAAATATACATTATTATATTATTATATAATATACATTTCAGACATTTTAATTTTTTTTTTTTACAAATACAATTCTTAAAATGAAAACACATATTCTTAGTTATTTTGATAACTTATTTTATATCAATGCAACTGTTAAGTTGAAAAGGCACAACTGTTAACATTTGTTTTGGATTTCTCTTACTAATGTCAATTAAAAACTTAATATCAATTAAGTATATATTATTTTATACATTAAAAACTAACCATTATATTGACAATTTGTATTGCCTAGCAAATGAAATTGATCATAATTAAGAAACTGAAAATTTTCAAATTCTACTGGCATCAAATAGCCATTAATAATCTCAAATTTTGGTTGAACATTAATACTTAACTTAAAACGATGCTTAGTTTCTCTGTTGTTTTCCAAACTCCGAGATCACTAGTTAACAAAATATTTCCCTCATCTTCTTCAAATTTATAGACTTTCATTCATCTGTACGAAAAGTCACGACTTTTAGATTTGAAATAGTTATTTACTTATTTAAGATAATACATTTACAATATATTTTGAATAGGCACATTTATTACAAAAGAGAGGAGTTGCGATAAGACATAACTCATAAGAAATTTAAGCAAAAAAAAATTAAAACCCTCCGATAAGAAAACAGACAATTATGACCGTCGGATTGTAACACTTCACTTTTTTAAAAAATATGAAAAGATACATTTGTTACTTTAAATGAAATGTGTTTTTCGAAAAGAAAACTATTCAGAGAATAGTTGCCAAATATTATTTTCTTGATGACATAAACATTCATAGCAAGAATATTTGTATCCTTTATATCATAAAAACAGAAAAATCTGACCGTTGAATTGAAAATTTTTTCCTATAAAAGAAGATGTCAGCGAGTACACAATTTGAAAATACTAATAATTGTAGAAAGACACAAATGAGATATTTTAACTACTTTTTATGAAAATACACAATTTTTTATAATGAAAAAATATAACTCTTAAAAACTAAACATTCCAGTTTTTTTAAATGAAAGACACATCTTTTTCATAATGAAAACATACAACTTTTAAAACTAATACATATTAATTTTTAATGAAACTATACAAATTTTTAAATATTAATTGAGACTCCTAATGAAAATACACAACTCTTAAAATTAATAGAGTTCAGTTTTTACAATAATAAATAACTTTTATAATGAAAAGATACAAACTCTGAAAACTAATATGTTTCATTTTTTTATGAAAAAAATTCAACTCTTAAAATTTATAGAACTTATTTTTAATGAAAATACACAATTTTTATAACGAAAATATACAACTCTTAAAATTAATACATTTCATTTTTTTAGTGAAAAGACACCACTTATAATGAAAAGATACAACTCTTAAACTAAAAGATTTCAGTTGTGAGTTATAAACATTTGTGTCTTTTCATTTTAAAAATAAGATTAGTTTAAAAATAAGATTAGTTTAAAAATATTATCAAATTATAAAATGATGTGTGATTCTATAATATATATAAAGATGAAATTATTTTAAAATAATTATGTGTCTTTTCAATATGCAAACTATTGAAAAAAGTTTTGATGTCAAAGGTTGTGGCGCTGTGTTTCTATACTTTTGTGTTTTTTTTAATATAATGTTAAAGGTTGTGTGTTTTAATTATAAACAGTTGTGTTTTTTTAAGGGAAGTTTACTAAAATGACACAAATTAGTTATGTTATTACTAGAATGACTCATATTTTTTGAAATTTATTAAAATATTTTTTTGGTCGAAATTGCCCATACACATAGTTATAACAAAAAAAAAATATTACCCAAATGCCCTTATTATTTAATCGACGGCCGATTTGTTTTCAAAAAAATAAGATTAGTTATAAACATTTGTGTCTTTTCATTTTAAAAATAAGATTAGTTTAAAAATAAGATTAGTTTAAAAATATTATCAAATTATAAAATGATGTGTGATTCTATAATATATATAAAGATGAAATTATTTTAAAATAATTATGTGTCTTTTCAATATGCAAACTATTGAAAAAAGTTTTGATGTCAAAGGTTGTGGCGTTGTGTTTCTATACTTTTGTGTTTTTTTTTAATATAATGTTAAAGGTTGTGTGTTTTAATTATAAACAGTTGTGTTTTTTAAGGGAAGTTTACTAAAATGACACAAATTAGTTATGTTATTACTAGAATGACTCATATTTTTTGAAATTTATTAAAATATTTTTTTGGTCGAAATTGCCCATACACATAGTTATAACAAAAAAAAAATATTACCCAAATGCCCTTATTATTTAATCGACGGCCGATTTGTTTTCAAAAAAATAAATCTAATTTGTAGTTAATCAAATTAGTAATGGGCTTTTAGTACTTTTGCTTATCCCTCATTTTAGTCTAGTAATTTAATTTTAATATGAGTTATTGTAGTAATTTTAAGATGAATGTGAGTTAGTCTAGGTAATTACTCTTTTTTTAATTATAGAAATAAGGTTAGTTTAGAAAAGGTTATCACTGGCACCGTGGCGTTAGTTATTAGCATAACCACATATTTATTTATGTTTACTGTTGTCGTTTTGGTGTTGAAGATCGGTTATATCGGTGGAGGTTTTGTCCAATCTTCATCACTGTTTTGTCTGAATTCTTTTGGGCTTCGGTTCATCATGAAGATTTATCGTTTCCAATGTAAGGTCGATCATATTTTCTCATAAACGTTTTCATCCCTTGTATTCGTTTGGTGTTGATCTCTGTTGCCAAAGTGCTTTAGTGTCTCTAATTAGTAGAGTTTTCGTCCGGCTGTATCAGCCGGTGTTTGTACAAAAGGTTGCGCTCCTGGTCCTTTAAGTTAGAGATTCATGATCTTCTTAAAGTTTGTGTATCAGACCTTCAACGCTTGTGTCGTTGTTATCAAATTTGACATGTGGTTTGTACTTGGATTAGTACAAAATGTGGAAGGAAGATAGAAATCTTTGCAACCAAGGTTCCACAAAGCAATATTTTTTAACAATGGGAGTTCTATCTGGAGACGTACTCAGTGAGAAGTTACGGAGGAAACAACATGAACACATAGGGATATTCACAAAACATCAAATATTTTGCTATTCATTTGAATATATTCTAAAATTTTGTAACCAACTTAACTGCACATAATTTTTTTTTCTTCACCATTTTATTAGATTAGTGAAAATTTTATTTTGAAAAAAGTATGGACATAAACTATTTGTAGATATCCAAAATTTGTTTAAATAGTCACATCTTTTCAATTTAAGGTTGTGTTTTTTTGAAACAATACTTATATGGATAGTCACAACTTTTCATTATTAATAGTCACATTCTTTTAATTTAAATATAGTTATTTTCAAAAGTTACTTGTATGAATAGTCATAACCTTTCAACTTAATTGGAATTCACAACATTTGGAATTAATTAGGATTGTTATTATTAATAGATATATATAACAAAGATTTATTTAAAATAAAATTGTTACTGGGTAAAATTTGTAAGTCTTAAAAAGTTATTATTATACTTTAATAAAAAAATATATTTGGAATGTCCTCTTTTAAGGAAAAAAAATAGAAAAATTATTGGATCAAAACTCAAACTCATTTTAAATTTACGTTTAAAAAAAAAGAGGATAACCATAAGAGATGCTCCTATTAACAACTAAGAGAACAATATAACACAAACACTTGCTGTAACAAGATAGATATAGTGAAGCTCATATACACAACAAATCGGTATATATACTAATCTACTACAATCATTTTCAAAAACCATCTACGAGAAAAGCAGAAAATAGTAATGACAACACACAAAACAGTTGATACCATTGGAATCTCTCTCACATGCCATCTAAAGAGACATAATGTCACACGTTGCAGCATCCTCAAGATATCATCTCAGCCATAGTATGCTCGTTTTACCACCTCTGACACAAGCTGCAAAAGACCGACATGTTTACAACAAGTTGAACCTAACAGATCAGGTGGCCAACTACCAGAGGCCACTACATTGTAGGCATATAAGAGTACCTTATGTACAAAAACATCAACATTGGGCTGCATCACGTACGGACCACAGCCACAACTTCATACGACTATGCAACATATCTCTACGGTCTGCCCATGCTATACACTAAAAAAATTAATGAAGGGATCACATATCGGATAAACTTAGATAGGAGAGAAAGAAACACAAATCAATAGTTTGCTGGGAGTACACATGTCACTCGTCATGATAAGAAAACACAGCAATCCACTTTACATAGCTAATTTAAGAAGCCAAAGAATTCCAAAAAACTCCTACATGAAATTTATAAAAGACCAATGCTAGAAGTGTTATTATTACATACAGATGAGAAGATTCCTTGCTATCATTTAGATTTGTTCTAGAGAAGCTATGGTAGTTACACATCCAATCTTGCTTTTCCCGTATCTCTTACAATTGATTTCCCAAAACACAAGCAGGCCCAAACCCAAATAATGAAATTAACCCATTTGCATATCAAATGCCAACAACAATTTAATGACACAACAACTACACCATCATACACCCACCGACGCCAAAGCAAAAACTCCACCAGTACAAAATGACACCATATAAACCTTCTAAGTCTCACTAAATAATACAGCCACCACTCACACACATCCGTGTAGGTAAACATATGTGACTACACGACCAAATATATCTAAAACACCATCCTCCCACAAACCATTTATGCATACCAACAAGTACTCAATAACATATGCAAGTAACCAAGTAGAACCACACCATCTATACAACAAACGAGTAAGCAATATTTTAAAATCTTGTGCGCAGCGCGGGAGTACCCCTAGTTATTAGAAACGAGTAAGCAATATTTTAATATATTTTTACACTGGCATTTTGTATAATCTTGATTTTTTTTGTTAAGAGAAAAAATAGCCGACAAAAAGAATAAGAAGAAAAAATTAAAACTATGTATGATTGCTTCAAAAACTGATGGAAACAAGAGTGGTTATTTGAGAGGGGGACCTTGAGTCCAGGGGCGGACGTAGGTGAAGACCTAAGGGGACACGTTGTCACGGACTGATTCTTTACTTAGCCAGAAAGTGCAGTTTTAGCACCTTTTCATCCTAGTGTTTGCTAAGTCAGCCTAACTCCTATAACTCGATCAGTACATAGAGAGAGAGTAGGGACAATTTAGAGAGAAATTAGAGCTTAAGGAAGTATTTATTTTATAACTTGGTGAATGAACCTTACAATGAGGCTTCAGCCCTTTATATACACATCCCACTTTCTTAATGGACGGTCGAGAATGAACCGATCTAACAACTCGGATCTTTTCCTATCTATGAAGTTACTTAGTGGTGAAATAGCCTCCCTTAAGCAATTTCGCTCCTAAGTACTCTACATATTTTCACACACTTTTTATAATATTTAATACTTAGATATTTTACATAAGTACTTCATACATAAGAAAACTAAGTAAAAATGAGCTTGAATCTCCTTTCGCTTTGCCTGATATATGGCTCCTCATCATGGACGTTTTTGGGTCTTCAAAATGAACTGTGATATCCTCCCCCACCTATGCTGGAGTTTCGCGTTGCTTGGTTTTACGTAAACAACATATTATTCAGCCTTAAGTATATGTATGTCCATCAAGTTTCCTGACTTAACAGTTTACATACCACTCTTGGTAAAAATTCAACAATAAGTATCACGATGTAAAGATCAGATTATGTCCAAGCTTCTAACCAATGGTATATTTCTTGTGCTACAAAGTTATCAAGAATCACAACGTCCCATTCCATTGAATCTTCATTAACTAAATCACTAACTTAATTATGAGATGTGCTACTAGGACATTTGGCCTAGCCGACCTTGCAGGTGAAGTTGAAGTTGGAATCCGTGGATCCTTCCATGCTCTTACATCATAACCTAAATAGATCTTTTGCCAAATCTCCAACAACAGCAGAGGCCTCACTGCAGATAAACTAGTCTATACATATATATGAAGGGGTATCTATATCACTAGCTCGAAATGGCAAACTTAGTGTATAGTACTTACCACGCAAAATCCGGACACAATAATGTGATCGCTATCTAATATGTTTGTTTCACATATATGGATATGAGGGTCACAAATTTTTAAAATAAAGGACAAACCACATATTATACTAGATATTTTATAATAATTTTTAAGAAATAATTATAAATAAAAAATTAAAGATATCAGAATTTGAATTAAATCCTAACGTGAATGGTATACCTCCAAAAGAGAATTAATTTAATATAGGTTTAGTTTTTGTCTAGAAAGGTACACGAGCTTACAAACCCAAAACCTCGGCATCATTAAAAAAAAATGAACACTTTATATTTCATTTTTTACATTTACATTCGATGTGGACTATTTTCAATCAGAGAAGAGAGGTATCCAACTCATTGAAAAGTATTTCGAGAGACTGCAATGAGTGTCATCCTCTTTGGCCCAGTGTTCATTACTGAGGATGTTTTAACAATAAAAGACGGATTATATTCAACAAGAACAGTTACAAAATCTTACAATTTCAATGAACTCTGGTAATCAAGAGCCGACAAACCAACACAAAGGTCTTCAGAGACGAAAGTCCAAAAATGGGAAAATATGGAAACATAGAACAAGCACATAATCTAAACTAACAGATCCAAACTGGCAGAAGCAAGGAACAGATAAAAAAACCCAACAAAAATCAATAACAACAAGGCATGAAGATTGTGTTTCAAAAAAAAAAGTGTTTCAAATAAAACAAGTCATGAAGATTTTCTTTAGAGCTTTTTGATAGAGACAAGATGAGGGAATCCTCCTATAGTGAATATCCCAAGAGAATAAGAGACTAAAGCTTCATACTCTAGGAGACAGAACCACTTTTAGTTCATAAGTCATCAACCAGAAATGCGCAGACAGAGAAAAACCGACTTAAAACACAAAATTGAAGCATGACAGACTGTAGATCTCGATCAAATCATAAGATAAACCACAAGGACCGAAACCACTCATAAACAGGTTCAAAGTTGATCGAGAACTTGACAAGGATGAAGATCGAAACCAAATATGAGCCAAATTAAGAGAGATTAATATCAACATGCAAATCATTCAATCCATCATTATGTATCTTGGAAATAAATAGATCTGAAGGGTAGTAAACCCAACCCACGCTGACTAGAAAGATTAATAGGAGAAGAACGATTAACACACAGCAAGATTAGCTAAAACTCTTGTTCCTTCTGGAAGGGGCAAAGCAAGATTGAAGGTCTGGAAATCCACATGTAGAGTAAAACGAGAGCAAAAGCAAAATATCTAGATCAAAAGACAAAGAGCGACTACAGCTCTATGGAAGCAGCCGGAACGACAAACAGTCAATAACAAATGGATAGATCTAGAGAGAAGGTTAAAACCTCTATTTTATGGTTTATTTGTGTCATTCCTTTGTTAGATCACTTTTTCTCTTCGGGGTAATCGGTTTATTGGAGAGAAGGTTGTAAGTTGTAACATCTAGCCTTTAGACTGGAGTTATGTTTATTTAGAGGGTAGTCCATTATTCCCAATCAAAATATTTCGATTAGACAGGAAAGAAAGATATCCAAGACAACTATTTTTTTTGTCAGCATATCCAACAATATGATTATTTATGACATAAGATAAGAGATTTAGCATCAGAAAAAAAGAAAGAGAAGATAATAATATTGTCACTTGAACAAGTTACATAGGCATTTTTTTATTTTCTGTATCTATTTTTAAACTTACGAGCCCAAATAGGCTTCCCGTCGATGTAAAACTTTTGTTTACTCTCGCCCATAAGTATACGATCTACAGTAACGACTGAATCCAAGACCAGCCTCGCATATAGTGATTGTTGTTGAACATCCTGATTACTATTCAAGTTCTCATTGGGTAAGTTTCCACCGTACTTAGGTATGTGAACGCCCTTAACACAGTTTTCTCCATATTTTTCTGTGAATACCAGCCTCACTTCCGCTTCGGATACTGGGATTCCACGAGAAAACGTTAGAAAAAGGGACCGGTCGTTTTCAGTTGCGATGCAACTAGCATTCCAGCCCCATATACCACTAGGGATATGGAATAAATTTCTGCTGGAGAAATTATCCAAGGAAGCAACACTAGGCATCACGTTGATGCTCCCAAAAGTTGGATGCGGGAACCCGGGGATGATGAGAGGCTGGTTGTGGCTAGTGATGTAGGAGGATGGGAGAACTTGTTGAACGATGTCAGAGAAAATTCTTGAGCAAACAGTGGTTAAAAAGTTTTTGATTCCTGTGATGGCACTGTATCGATTTTGGTAGATTATTTGAAGAGATATATCCATAAATTCTGCAGTCACAGGGATCTGACTGAAACCATTTGGAGGTTCTTCGGATTCAAGACACCGGAAGCATAAGACAGCCTCATTAGCAAGAGCTGCAATGAGTGGATCGTTGAGAGCCATGATGACTGAGAAGATGTGCTCAAAGCCAAAGTCTTCAAGCCAAAGCCATGTGGCCATGACAAGAAGTGACTCAGCTAGAGATCTTGAAAATTTTTGTACCAATTTAACGAAAAGCAGTCTTTCTTGAACATAGAAAGCATGCAGTTGTTCAATGCTACAATTTGACATAACTGACTGGGATTTTTAAGAACTGAGAAAAAAATACCGACCGTCCAAAGTTTAGAGAATGTGAAAATTAAAGATAAACTATATTGTTCTCGTTATGTAATAGGTTCGTTTTATACAGATATATGAGGGTCACAAATTTAATAGATTAAAGATAATGAACAGAAAGATTTCATTATCTCATTTTATCCACACGATAATTAGATATTTTACCAACCAATAACTATTACAAATAAAAAATCAAAGATATAAATGATGGGTGTAAATCGCATTGTGAAAGGTTTACCGCTCAAATGATAATTTTAATTTAACATAGTCTGAATTATCCCTAACAAAACTTTATAGTCATTCAAACAAAGTAAACATTCTATTGATCCGCCTTGTTTTTTTTTTCTATTTTCTGAAGTGGCTCTGACCTAAGAATTAAGATCTTCAAATCATCTATATGATATTTAAATTTTCGCAAAAATGAAGAAGAATATTTTACATTTCTTCTTATGTTACATTTACAATTGTTGTGGATTATTTTTCACAATTCCCGAACCGAAAACGATTTGTTTTTTTTTTTGGAGTATGACAGACTATTGGAACACATGTTTAACTATTACAAAAATGTAAAAATGTTATATGTTAATAAAGATTGTTACAATTCAGAATATCAAATACTTTTATGAGATGATATATATGCTAAGTGTAAGGTACCTTTTTAGTAAATTACTGATACCATATGAACCAAGCTATAATTGGATATTATTTTTTTCTTTGATAAAAGTAATCAATAAAAATTTGACATATCTATGATTCACTGTATACAATATAATCTTAACATATATGTATAATATACATTTTAGTTATGATATATTTTATTTTCAACTATTTGTGGTCCTCTTTCCTTTTATTTAACTGAATATATCTAATTTTTTTATTTCTTTTCTATTTTGTAATTGTTTCTAAAAATTATAGATTATTTCAATAGTTTTGAAAATATATTTTTTTTTGCTATCAAACGATATTTTTCTTTTGTTTTTCTTTTAAATATTTTTTTATCGTTGTCTTTATTTTCTCGTGGCTGTGAGTTTGTATCTCATTTTATATTTTTAAAAATTGTTACAAACCATTTTATTGTAGAAGGGCTTCTCTTCCTTCACATGACCTATTTTAGATTTTAGACCGGCTCAAGATAAAGAATACTTAAAAGGAAAAATAACACAAAGTGAGGAGTGCCAATTAGAAGAGAAAAATAAAATGAACTGGCAAAACTAATCAATATATATATATATATATATATATATATATATATATATACAGAGTTAGCCATGCAAGAAAGGGTCATTCAGAAATCACCGCTTAAGAATATAACACTCATCACATCCTTTCTAGAGAATGTTGGGATCACTTACAATAACACATTTTCATGTATCTTCAAATTATCCTAAATCACACTTTATTAATAATTAAATAACATCTCCATTAACTGAATAATCAAAAAAAAAATTAAAAGAAAATAAAAATACCAAGTAGCAAAAAAGCGTTCAACGTCCAAACTACTAACTAATACTCAATCTCACCCGAAAAGGGTAAAGGGAGAGTGAGCAACAGGAAAGTCAGTCATTGATAATGTGATGTTAAACCTACAAGTACAGGGACTCAGACTTACACTTTGACACGATTATCTAGTCCTAATATTTAACAATCATGACACCTAATACGCTCAAGCCTTGTAAGTAGGGGTGGATTCACACACATAATAAGTGTGGTACGTGACACATGCTCAATAATATAAATCCTTTGAGTAAATATGTACGTAGTGAAAGTGTTAGCTCTTCCGGCTAATTCTTGACGATTGGTGCCTCGCCCAATTCATGTTCGAGCCTCCCCTTCTGTTCTTCATTTCTTTCAATTTTTTTAAAAACACTTTTGATCACTGTCACCAAATAGTTTTCCCTTTTACCTTTGTTTTTGTGTTAATTACCTAAACTATTCTTTTTTTATATATAATTTCTTTTATTTTGTGTTAGTTTCTTCAAAAATATAATTTATTTAAAATTTACTCAAACAATCATTTTTATTCAGTTTGCTTTTAAAAATTAGACTAAAATAAAACACTTTTAATCACTTTGTCAAGAAATATTTTTTGCCTTTACCTTTGTTTTTGTGTTACCTAAACTATTTTTCACTTTTAATTTTTTTTATTCTTTACTTTTTTAAACACTTTTAATCACTTTCTCACAAAATATTTTTCCTTTTACCTTTGTTTTTGTGTTACCTAAATATTCTTTCTTTCTATAATAATTTTATTTTATTTTATTTAGTATTAGTTTCTTCAGAATATAAAATTGATTTAAAATTTGCTCAAACAATTATTTTAATTAATTTTTTTAGTAATTAGAAAAAAAAAATAAAAAACTAATTTTATAGATATTCTGTGAAATTTATGATTTATTAATATTTATTAAATTGAATATTTAACCTTATATGATATATTGATTTTAATTGATTCATTAGAATAATATATAAAGTTTTAAAAATTAATTTAAATTTTATAAAAAATAAAAAGATTGGAGATCTGTTCTGATTAAACTGAAACTACACTCCAAAATCGCCATGAAAAAAAAAATCTCCAAAGAGAAACTAAAAATCTGATCTATTGATCAGAAGAACCAAAGACAAAAGATGTAACCTCATCTCCTCATCGTATTCCCTGTGAAAGAAGTAGATAGAAAACAGAAAAAAGAAGAAGAAAGAGAGAGCATTTTTCTTTTATAATTTATCTTAAGACAATCAGGGAGAGAGAGTACAAACAACAAAAATTGTAAATATAAAGTAGGTCACCTTTTATTATTTTTTCTTTCTAAAAAAATCAAAATGGTAAAACTGTGAATATTTGTGTTCCATAGGGTCTGCAGAGACTTTTACAAGACTTTGTTATTGGGTCAAAAAAGTATGTTGTCCTCTTTGCAAATAAAAACTGGGTGTTTTTCAAAACCAACCCATATTTTCAAATCAAACCCAAAACCAACCCCTTCTTTTTTGTCCATATGATTCATCAATAAAATTTCCATACTATCCTTATGTTTTTGAATTATTCACAAAATTACCATTTTTATTTATTTTTTTATTAATTTCGAAATTAACAAAAAATCAAATACACCCTAACCATTTCTTCTTATTTACAAAAATGCCATCACCATCAACCTTTTTCAACCACCATGAACCACCATTTTTGAGCTCTAAAGCTCTAGAATTCAATTTTCAACCATTTTTTTTCTCATTCTAACCCAAAAAACTTCATTTCTTCTCATCTCCTCTACATTTACATCTAAAAAACTCTCATAACTATCATTTTCATAATCACAAACTTCATATTTTCGAATTTCTTCATTAGTGAATCGTTAAAGATGCTTCTTTTTGCTCATATTTGGAGTTTGGACGGTTGAAAAGGTTGGAAACGAGCTTTACACAGGAAAAATGTAACTATTTACATGGTTTTCGTTCTTTTTCAGATCTGTGTCGCGACGGTAGACTGTTTCGTATGTCTAACGCCTCTGTGGAGACTTACGATGCAGTCTATTTGTCAACGCTCGGGTTAGTTTTGCAATTGACCAGACAAATTTTTTTTCTAACGCACACTTCCCCAATAGTCTCCGTCTTTACCTTTGACAACAAAAATAAAACTTTCAGTAGACTTACTAAGACGTCTACCTAAAAGAGGTTAGTTTTCATTTGACCGAACTTTTGACTTTTCAAAATAAACTTCAACGAAAGTCTACAAAATGTAGACTGCCAACGAAGTCTATAAAATGTCAGTTTTGCATTTGACCAAAACTTTGACTTCGTGGAATAGGTTAGTTTTGTGTTTGACCAAAAAGTTTAAAAAGCAATCAAAAATTTATTAAATTGTAGACTTCATATGCAGTTTTCTTATCTTAAAAAAAAATGTAGACTGCTTATAAAGTCTACTTTTTTATTTTGGTCAAATGCAAAACCAACCCGTCGGATTTGAGAGTAGACTTCACAAGAAGTCTACACACCTGTTGACGTTCATTTCAATCTACTGATTGGAAGTCAAACTTGGTCAATTGCAAAACTAACCTCTTTCAAAAAAATTCAAACATGTAGACTGCATAGGAAGTCTAGTACTGAAAGTCAAATCTTGGATGAATTCTGGTCAAGTGTGATTTACTGAAATGAAAGTCTACATGTACAAAATCACAACTTTTATTCAACTATAGAAAGCAACCCGTAAAATGGTCAATTGCAAAAACCAACCCAAAGAGTAGACCTATTTGACAGTTTACGTCTGTAAACTGAAAAGAACGTCTACATCTTCAGAGACTGAATATTAAGTCTGCATAGAAAAATCTATAAAAATGTGAATTTGTGTATTAAATTTGTGTATTATTCATTAAATTTTTTCTAGTTTTTTTATTTGACAGTGTGTGTTAGTTAATCCTAATGGTTTGAGTGATTTTGAAAATAAATTTTTTTATAATTATGAAGGTATAATTCATTTGATTTGACAATGTTGTTAGCTAATAATTGTAGACGTATTTGTAAGTCTTCGTTTATAGTTTTGCTAGTAAGGCTGAGCTTGTTTCAAAGCTGAAGTCGGTGGCTGTGGAATATAAATTTACATTCTCAGCATATAAGACAACGAAAACTCTGTATGTGTCTAAGTGTCGTGTTCAAGGATGTGGTTGGAAACTTAGAGCGAGTGTGAAGCATGGGCCAAAGACATTTTGGGTGACAAAATATTCGAAAAGGATGAAGAATGTTCCTTGTGCATGATGGCTGTACACATGGTAAACTTCTTGAAATGACACAAGAAGATTATGATCTGGACAACAAAATTGAGAAGATGGTGCTAACCTATTCCTTACCAAACATCATTTAAAACAAATGACTCCGAATAGGCAAATACTCCTCTTATGCCTGTCACGAATAATCGACAAGTACGGAACTTGATCGAGTTATCTAAGATACACTTTGTACGCCTTTGTGTATCAAGCCTGCGCCAAATACACTAAAATGTTTTGGATTGACTATATGTTAGATAATAAGTGTAGACGTTTTTGTAAATCTACAAATGTAGACTGCAGTTGAAGTCTACGTCGTAAATTCTATTAAAAGTGTATTTGTGTATTATTCATCATAGTTTTTCATGATTTAATTATTTTACAGTGTATGTTAGTAAAATTTTAATGGTCTTGGATGAATTTCACAATTTAATGTGTTATAATTATACACTTGATACTTATTGCAAATTGTTTTGATTAGTGTTACTTTTGAAAATTTTTGGGAAAATTTTGTATATATTTTCTTCTTCTCACATGTGTGTTAGTTATTATTTTAGCTTATGGTGGTTTTACTTGTTTGGTTGGTTAGATCTTGTGAAAAAATTGATATCTAACAAAAAATTAATAATATCATACAAGTGAAAACAACTAAAATGAATACAATGTTTATAGATTATGCATTAAAAATTATTTAAAAATTAATATTTTATTATGAAAGTTATTACAGAACAATATATTAAAAAGTATTCTTGAGTATGTTTGATTTTTCATAATCTTGATGCCTCAAATAAAGTTTTGGAAAAAATACCTGCAAAATAAAATAGAGTTATGAGAAAAACATAAGATAAAAAATGAAATCATATTTTAGTAGACTTTATATTAAGTCTACTTAAAGTTATTGTTTAGTAGACTTTAGTTGAAGTCTACACTAATGGAAAATTTTCATATCTAAAAGTGTGCATTTAGAAAATTTAAAAATACTTTGTTCTGGAAAATATTTCAAAAATGGTTTTTTGTCATCATTGTAACAAAGCAAAAAGATAATGTATGAATCTATAAATTTAGTTCATTATAAACACAAAATATCTTATAATGAATATATGGAAAGCTTACATTTTTGGGAAGATGATTTGAAAACATTGGAAAAGAATATTTGCAAAATAAAATAAAATTATGAAAAATAAGATAAAAATTAAAATCATATTTGAGTAAACTTCTAATGAAATATGCTTAAAAGTCAAGGCTAGTAGACTTCATTTGAAGTCTACCAGCCGTAAGTTTTAAGTAGATTTCAAATGAAGTCTACTCTATAAAAAAAAATAGATCTGAAAAATAAATACATTAAAAATATGAAATAAGTTTAAATCTAAAAAACTTTTAAAAATATGATTTAATAGACAAAATAGTTATAAATTAAAGACATATTAATATGAATTTTAATATGTAACTTTATTTGAATATAAATACTAGAACACATATTTTAAATCTATAGATGTAAACCTTTCATTTCTAGGAGGAGAAGAGAACAACTATGGAAGAAAATACCTGTAAAATAAGATAAAATTATTAAAAAACATAGAAAAAAAATTAAAGTCATATTTTTGTAGACTTCCAATGAAGTCTGCTTAAACTTTGTGGTTTAGTAAACTTCATATGAAGTCTGCAAGCTTTAGTAAACTTCTTTAGAAGTCTACACTGTCTGATAATTTTCAGATCTGAAAAATATATATATTTTGAAATGTGAAAATAATTTTAAATCTGAAAATACTTTACATAATAGAATTTATAAGGTAAACTAGTAGAAAATTAATGTAGAGAGCTTGATCTATAAATTTATTTGAATATAAACATGTAAATACATATTTAAAATCTATTAATCTAAAACTTACATTTTTAGAGGAGAAGATGAAATCCATGAGTGATAATACCTACCAAAAAAAGATAATATTGTGAGAAATAAATAACATAAAAATACACATTTAAAATCTATAGATCTAAAACTTACATTTTTAAAGGAGAAGATGAAAACCATGAATCATAATATCTAAAATGACAAGATAATATTGTGAGAAAGACTTGAGAAAATTTTAGAGAGAAAGAAGATAATGAGAGAGTCTTAGAAACAATTGAGAGAATTTTAGAGAGAAGAGAGAGAGTTTTAGAGAGAAGGGAGAGAGTTTTAAAAACTTGTGCAGCCACTTTAGAGAGAGACTGTATAAATTTTGTTTATATAGGGAGACAAAAATGTAACTAGGTTAAAATTTACGATACTGTAGACTTCGTTTGAAGTCTACTAAAATTAAAATTTTGGAGTAGATCTTACTATAACATAGTAGACCTTTTTGGAAGTCTACTATAATAATTTAATTATTGTTGTTTATTCTTTATTATTTTAATAATTTTAATATATGATTTATTAAATTTATTTATTTGTTTTTTAACAGTTATAGTATATGATTTCACTTTTTTATTCGTAAGGAACTTGACTTAGTTTAAATATAATGATGTTTTGTAAAACAAATTGAAAAATATAGACTGAAAAAGACGTCTTCAGATAAATAAACTTTATTGTAGGTCTACGAAACCCTAAACCACAAATATCAAACCCTAAATGTTTTGCTTGATAATCAAAAAGTCTCATTTATACAAAATATAAACAACTAAACATTAATATGCAGATTTAAGTTAAAAAAAAAAAAAAAAAAACAAAATCTAAAATCTAACCCTATGAAATCAACTACTAAAAGACATAACATGTTAGAACCTTTTGTTTCTAAAGTATGAACATAGTCTAACACATGATAACCAAATTAGTATATATTCTTCAAGATAGTTCGATTATATGAAATTTTAATTTATTTACTTCATATTATCCATTATATTGATGATTAGTTAAAAATATCATAATAATTATTTTTATACATTTTCAAAATTAAATAATTAGATCAAATTAGAGTGTAGACTACAAAACAATTATATAGGGTAGACTTCGTAGGAAGTCTATATATATGTAGACTTCTTTTATTACGTGTAGACTTCTAAAGGATAGAAATTAGAAACGTAAAATACATTTCTGTTTTTTGTTTGGTCATAAGGGTTAAATAGTATTTTTCACTACTCTTTTAGGTTGGTTTTGCATTTGACTGAAAGTGGGGTACACTTTTACATTTGACTTGAATATTTGGGTTGGTTTTAGCAAATGTCCCATAAAAACTTGGCATAACCCATACTCCTAATTGATAACTTACTCACGACCCATTCTTACAATTTTTTCCTTGTTTTACTTCGTGTTGCAGCATCTATCTATTATCATATCTAAACTTTTTTTCTTCACTATATTTTAATGAATAAGTACTAATAAATATTGGCCGATTATCAGAACCAATCCAAGGTGGTTGATAAATACAAGCAGATGATTACATATCAATGCAGTCATAATTAGCCACTGCTCTATAAATCTGAGATTTAATTTTGAACTTGGATTTATTACCAATACAAGTAAATCTTCCCTATATTGTTTTAAATCATGAAGCCCGGATAACAATAGCATATGATAAAATAAGGAAAATGAGGCTTATGCCTGATAGCTCCTAACTCCTTCTCATAATTGCCATTAATATCATTGAAGTCCCGAAATATTAGTTGAGGTTTGTGCTCATAAGCTCGAGCAGCAGCAACTTTATTAGTTTTCACCAATGGGCCTGACGATGTTTGAAAGTATTTCTGCCATCTTTTACATACATGTTTGAACAATAGAGAGAAGGGTTTTCCAAAATGAATCTTGACCTCATCATTTCAAAAGATGGCTAGTCCACCCTTCCCTCCTTAGCAGATACTACAACAGAGTGAGAATATTTTTAGTTCTTTTCCTACCTTATATACACACTTATCTACATTCATGATTTATATGAGAAGCATAACATCAGTATTTTGAACTCTCCTAATATCATTCAGATGTGGAATTGTCAGAGGTATTCCCAACCTTTGACAATTCCAAGCAATATCTTCATCACTCATGTGGTGTGTTTGAGAGTAACCACAATACCATGAACACTGGTTGATTGAGCATGGTATGTAGAAGACGAGCATATTTCTTGCCATTAAGAGGATGAATTGAAGGTTTATCCTCCATATATGTTTCTTGAGCTTTCATTTTACCGCATGTTCTCATAAATAATAGCAATTAGTTGCAGCATTGGACTTCCCAAGCTTTTACCTCCACTCTTCAACCCGAAAACTCCTTTCTCCATTAATTCCACATATACACCGATTGCGGTAATTCTTTCTTGTATTTTCGCTTTGGTTCTTGTCTTTGTCAACTCCACAGATGCAGCAGAAGAGCACTCTGGACACATTTCACAACCATGCTTCAAACACTATTACAAGTTGTACCGAACATCTGTAGCATATTGTATCAAAAGTCAAATTGTCATAGCTGAAACTAAAACTTAAGGATTGGTAAGGGGTTTTAATTAGAGTTAATTGGTTTGTACATGTTGAAATACAAGAACAGAGTGATATGGTTCATTAAAAATTCTTGGGTAAACACGAAACATAATTCATGCTTTTATCTTGGCAACAAGACAAAATGGTGGGATTTAATTAGAGTTCAGCGGTTATTTTTTCCTATAGAAATAACATTGCCTTCATAGTACCATCCAATAGCTTTGGTTTATTCTTTTCTTGTATGAATGTTAAGATCAAGCTTTGATCGTAAATACCATATTTGGTAACCGTCTGATCAAGCTTTGATTTATTATTCTTCTGTACGAACTACATACGCCGAATTATATCATGCATTTTACATTTCAAAATCTGACACTTTCCACTAATAATGAATGAATTCCTTGCAAAATAATTCCAATGGCTACTATTTGTTTGTTTAGTTTTGTTGTCGATTCATTTTAGTTCGTACCTCTTTTTCTACATGCTGAAATTTATTTTCATAAAAAAAAAGTATCGTACCACGAAATAAATACAACCTAAATTTTGTTTGATAATCATAATTTTATGAGAACCGTTTGTTACCTTACATATAATTTTATCGTAATTAATTTTAAACTTTGGTCCAAGAAAATTTTCATTTTGTAAACTTAAAAATTCTGATATTGTGGTATTTTTTATCAAATTTATAAATGTCATTAATGTTAAGATTCTAATTTAATTATGAATATTCTAATTCTTATCCCTATATCAGACATTTAATTTAAATATTCATTCTGAACTTTTACAACCAAGGAAAAAAGGTCTTTTGCTCCTTGGGTGCTGCACTTCAGGTTTTAAAATTGTATTATCCAATAGATGTCCAATAGATGCACTTCAGGTTTTAAAAATTCTGATATTGTGGTATTTTTTATCAAATTTATAAATGTCATTAATGTTAAGATTTTAATTTAATTATTAATATTCTAACTTATCCCTATATCAGACATTTAATTTTAATAATTATTCTGAACTTTTACAACCGAGGAAAAAAGGTCTTTTGCTCCTTGGGTGCTGCACTTCAGGTTTTAAAATTGTATTATCCAATAGAAAAAAATTCACATTCAAAACGAAAGATATATTAGAAAATAGGTAATCCACCTTGCCACTTTAATGAATTACAATGTAATAATAAAGAACAAACACTATTTTTTATTCAGAAGCAAAAACACAACTTATAAGACTCAAGAAGACGGTCAAACATGCGAGGAGGAGGGGGCAGCGAAGAACTTGTGAACCCAAACATGTTTTCCATCAATAGTGAACATGTTTTTGTTCATTGGAGTCACGATATCTTCAATCTTCGACGCATATTCCATCTTCAACACCATCCTCGCAAACAAGGGCTGCTCATTCTCTTGCACTTCTTGCATCACAATGGCTTCTATCACTTCTCCAAACTCCCTCGTGAAGTGAACCCTAACCTCCGATTCAGAAATTGGATATCCTTTGGAAAACTTTAGAATCACCGTCCTATCATCTGCCGGCGTCACCTCTTCCTCGTCCTCCTTGATGTCCGCCCCCTCTGTCTCCATCACGACCGCCTTTGCTTTTTTTTCAACATCTGGAGCAGGAACCCATTCTTGTGGAGCACTCACCTTTATAGGGGTTGATCGTCGAACACTCGATCTAATAGAGGTTCGTTGTTGAACACTCGACCTACAAGAGATCTGTTGTTGAACATTCCACCAGCTAGGGGTTTGGTGTTGAACACTCAACCTAGTAGGGGTTTGTTGTGGAGCACCCAACCGGATCTTCTTCATCTCCTCAATGAGTTTCGCCCTCTCTATCGCCAACAGTTGCTCTTTGTAGCCCTTCTCGTATATATCATCGAAAGCTCGGTTGCAGACATCGTTCAAATTCTTTGTCACTCCAACGAGAATAGTTTCGCGGTACTGGTTGATGTAACTAGGAGTGAGATTACTGTCAGTTAGACCTTTGAGAAAAGGAATAACCACCTCATCATTGTTGTTGTGGTTAAGGAGGAAGAAGCTTGAGTAGTCTTGGTTGTATAAGATACTTAGACACACACCGACTTCATTGGCCACCGCGTCGATTAACATGTCTTGTGATGAGACAAGATACGCGACCAAGTTGCGTGCAAAGCGAAGTTGCTCGACCACGAGGAGAAACGCAATCACTTGAGACGATTGGTTCATGTCTCGTTTTAGAACAAAGACGAGGCGAGTGAACAAGTCTCTATCGATTTTGTGGAAAGAATGAAACTCGTCTCGAGTTACCTCCACTTCAAATAAAGAAGAATCGGTTGAGAAAAATGGAGAAGGAAAAAGAGAAGAAGAATAAGCCATAATATTTCTTAGATTTTTTATGGAGGTGGTGAAATAATATTTGTTCTAGACTAAGTTTAAATAGATGACTTTCCAGTCAAATTGGTCAAAAGGTGCAATCTTTTTTTTCTATAATATACTTCCTCGGTCATATCTCTTATTAATGAGATTGAAAGTCATATACCTTCTGATAGAAAGAGTATCAAGGCTTCGTTTAACTGATAGATCATGACCCTTGGATCATCATGGATGATTCATCATTCATCTCTAAACCATGTATTCCAACTTTTTTTTGAATAATTTCCTTTTTATAATTCTTTCTTTTATGGAAAACCCTAAATCTTTTCTGACTTCTGAAGCAAAAATAAAAACACCTCATATATTATTATATATTACAATTTTACTAAATCAAATTAAAATTGTGAGGTTGACAATTGATGATATCTCTCTGTATAAAGTATGGTTGAATGGATTTTCTTTCTTTTAATGTACAATAAAAGCATTTCGGGTTTTGAATAATATAAATAAATAACATCTTCTTATATAGAATAGTTATATAGTAGAAGATTTGTACGAATGTAAAAGATTACATACTTTTTAAATCTAGAGTATCTCGAACTTATTGAAGGGCTCAATTTAATTTCCAAAGAAAAGTGTAATCCACAGATATATCCTCTTTCCGGTATTGAAATGAATTGTAAGTAAGAGGCGCATATTTGTGTTGCCACACGATCGAGTATTGTGAAGGGCCTTTGAACTTAAATTGCTTATCAATCTAAAACTCACCTGTCATTAGACCATCATTGTGTGGTTAGATTAATTATACTGCTAAAAAAGGTTACAAACTGGATTTTTTTTCTTATGGATAACTTCTTTGTACACAACCATGATCTTGGGAACAGTCAAAAGTTACATTAAAAAAGGTAAAAAAATATAAAGGTAAGACTACTAGAAGTATTTTTATTTAAATTATTAATTTTAATAAAAAAATCTTATTTCTTTGTCAAATATAATTGTTACTCTGAGTAAAAGCTTTAGAGTCATAATGTTTCTAGTGCTCTCTTCAAATTTTAATATTCCATGTTCGATAGATTAAGAGGTTCTTGCATTGCCCATAACCAACCATGGTACAATCTTGCTATAGCTTTTAAAAGCCCAAAACAGCACAACCAAAATAATTATTTTGGACGTCCTGATTTTAATTGAAATTAGAACAGCAAATTTTACAATAACAAAAAATAAGATAAGAGTTATTATTAATTTTTATTTTTTTCTTTTACTGTGAAATATCAATTTTGAAATTTTTCAAACCGTTCGTTAAAGAGAAATAAATGCAAAATTAACAAAAAAGGTGAATGCAACAAAAATAGCAGAGGCAATCAAGAAATATATATGTGAGGATATAAATATGGGACCTGATGCCTTAACAACTCATTTGTATCAGTTAGGTTGGGATATTATTGGAAAAGATGTGATCTGTGAAGCAAAAACATTTTTGATACATTATACATGAAAAATGGAACCAACCATACCAACATTTGTATGATCCTAAAATAGCTAGGCCAGCAACATTATATGATTATAAGTCCACTGGTTGTGAAATATGATTTACAAAATGATGCAAAAAATTTTGTAAAGAAGATAAAAGTTTTCCTTGACAAAATTGTTGTGCACATAAGAGAAATTAACTTCGACGAAAGTAAGGCAAAAAGTATGATTGAAAAAAAATACCCATTTAAAATTTCTATATTGATTGTGTGAAAATTATAATTTCAATCAGTTAACCCGTATTTATACTAGCCTCTTTTTCCTATAGGAAAATATCTTTATTTTACTAAAAATACTTTTTATAATCCAAAAAGCATATTGTACTAAACGAGTGTGATCTTTTAATGGTACACAGAGATTTAGTCACTTCCACAATCAATAAAATAATATTTGAATCTCCAAGCGCCTTCATAACATCCTAATTGTTCTTGACCTAATTCACTCGTTAAAATCAAAGAAACGAGTTTCACATAATGATATGGTGATAAAGACATGCATCACTAAAGCATATGATCAGTTAGAATGAGATTTTTTAGAATCCACATTAAGAGCCTTCAATCTCAGTGGACATTTGAACAAATAGATTATGAAAACTGTGAAGCCTATAGAATATCTAGTTATTATATATGGAAATGTGAAAGAAGTTATAAGGCCACAAAGGGTCTCCGACAGGTTACCTCTTGTCTTTGTACCTCCATATAATAAGTGCAGATGTTTTGATTAATCTAATTGCAGATAACATTTGGTCTGAAAAAGGAAATTAAATGGTTATGGATTCTCTCCTATCTCATCACTCCTCTTTGCAGATGATTCTCATTTTTTTGTCAAGCAAACACTAGGAATAGCAGAGAAACTAAAGAAATTCTCAAAGAACATGAGCTTGCATCAGATCAAAAATTAATCCATCCAGATCCATAATCACAATCGGCTCAAGTACATATGGTGCTACAACTACAACTTAAGGATATTTTGAATATTCCAAATCATGGAATATATATCATGGAGGAGATGATAAATAGATAGGGCTGTTGGAACAATTTAAACATTAAAGAAAGAAATGTTTGAGAACATTTTAAACAAGGTTTGTCAAATAAAATCAAACTGGAGCACAAATTTTATGTCAAATACTGAAAAAGCAGACACTTACTAAATCAGTGAGGTTTTCAGTGCCAGTTTTTTCAGTGTCTTGCTTTAAATTACAAAAAATAAATAGTGGATGAAATAACATATATGTTGATGCATTTTTTGGTGGGAAACCGGATAGCATAACAAAAGTATATCATGGATTGCATGAAAAAAACTGCAAGCTTTGAAATGGTAACACTTTAAACGGCACCACGATGCGGTTAATATAAGCTTTTATTACTATTATAACAGTACTACATCTATTCCGCATGTTACCATTCATACCCTAAGAAGGAAGAAGATTTAGGTTTTAAGGATTAAATTTTTTTTAATGATTCTCTTTTGGCTAAACAAGTATTAGGACTTCACAAACACATGAACTCTTTATTTGCACGACTAATGAAAGATTGATATAACAAAGACACAATTATATTGAACTCACGAATCAACCGTATGAATGAAGTTACATTGTTACCGGTTTCATCATCTGAAGAAAGGATTATACACCATAATTGGTGATGGTGAAACAACAAAAGACTATAAAGACAATTGGATAGAAAGAAATCCCCGTGATCAGCTATATGCCATCAGATAGTCAATGATCTATTAGTTAGAGACTTGATCACCTCCAAGGGTAGTAGCCAACAATAGAATACCAATCTTATAGGCAAGTTATTTTATGAGGAAGATAGTAAAATAATCATATTAATCTAGTTACAATCAAAGATAAAAAATGATTGAGTTATCTGTAACTATACAACGTGTGGAGAACGTAGTTATTGGACAACAGATAAAACATCAATCCCATCTTAACAAACATTAATACATCCATAATGGACTAAAATCAATATTATGGAAGCTCTAGGCCATGCCAAAAATAAAATATTTCATATGGAGGATCCAATCAAGAATTTGGAACAACTGCTAGATTAAGTACAAAGGGTAATTTTATGGATATGTTTCGGAGATGTTGCTCGACATCAGAAACTATATCACATATTTTTTTTCATGTCCGATCTCATAAATGATCTGGAGAATGTCTGAAAGTACATGGAAATATTACCATCACATTATGTGTTGATCATACTATTTCAATCATCAATGTACAAAACATACCATGGCTATCCAATCTGAAAGTCTGCTTCCTTTTGGATCATGTGGAGAATATGGAAGTCAAGATGTAACTTAATATTTCAAAAGAACATAATCTACCAAAACGTTATTATGGAAGCACATACTGAGGTACAAAAATAGATAAACGATACAACCAAGCCTAAAAGTGAATTACAGTGCGAGGGAGAACCAGTCACTTGAAGTTCACCTAACAATGAAGACAAAAAATATAAATGGGCACAACCAAATAATGGAATTGTTAAATTTAAATTTTATTCATATTTAAAAGAATGAGATTCAAGAAAATACATATTCGATTGTAAGAGATCAAAACAAAAACACTTTACTTTGGGAAATATCATCGATTGGCAATGTTACGACGGTTGTGGAGGCTTTCTACTAATCATATATGCAAAAAAATAGAGCACAGGTTTACATTCAATCACTTTGTAAGAGATTTCAAAATGTTATTCGTAGATATCATTACAGAAAATTAATTAATGTTTGCATTCAAAACATTTTATTAAGATATTTATGTCTCGAATCAAAAATTTATATTATTTATTTAGATACACTCGGAGTGTAATCAGATATCACGATATATTTTGAGTGAAAAAAACATGTACTCTCATTTCAGCTTTTGTTGTGTCAATCAAGTGGAAAACAATTCACTACAAAAAAAGAAGGGAATTGAATCACTTAAATTGTATCACATAATTAAGTGATTCTATTTCAAATCACTTATTTATAAATGAGACAAATAAATACAATTCAATAAAATGATATGTTTTTTGCACTTTGTATCACTTTACCAAATATGATACTATGATAAAAATTTATATCAGTTAAATAAATGATGTATTCATTAATTTAAGAAAAATTCCCTAAGATAGCTTTTTTTTAGTTTTTGTCACAAAGGCTTCATGTCTTATTTTTCTTCATTAGGTAACCTTTTGTGGCATGAAGCTCTTACCTTTTTCTCAAACTAAAATTTTCTAACTTCTCTCTAATCTTTTTGAACTTGGAAATACCAAACTTTATATCAATTTTTCATTTTTGTCTCATATCTTTCTCACTAATTTATCTTGTTTTTGCAGTTTTTTTTATTACATGATTCTCATTTTCCACTCCTTTAAGTTAGATCTATAAATGTTGGATATATATGTTGTGTGTTCTATAAAGATAGATCTATCTAATTTTCTACTCATTTTCTCTGTTTTGAAGTCATTTCAACGTTTGTGGATATGCAGGTTTTTCAGATCTGTGTCAAATTTTGGAAGTCTTCTAAAATATAATGTCATAGAAGACTTCCTCGAAGTATTCTGACAGAGTTTTCTAAAACATAATTTCCTATAAGACATTCTGGAAGTCTTTCTGATAGAGTCTTTTTGACAGAGTCTTCTCACATGTTAAGTGGAGTCCAAGCTTATCTTTGTGGAGGAATAATCTCTAACTCCGTGTGTAATAGTTTTATTTATGTCATGTTTTGTGATTTATGAGTGTACTCTTTTAGTTGTGAATTCTTTTGTAAATTTGAAGAGATATTAATAAAAATTTTAGTAAATATGTTCATGCTTACAATATTATCTTGCCAAAAATACTTGAACTTATTGAACTTATTAATACAAATTTTATGGCAAAATAAAATAACACAAAGTTTAATCAAATTTGCTAACACTAAGGGAGAAGAGTTCTAAGAAAACTTATTCAAGTGCACAAAATATCTAACATTATATAAGTTCAAACATTTAGCACTTTCACTAGAAGTCTTTTGGGAAGTCTTCCAGGAAGTTTTCTCGAAAGACTTAATTTTAAACGAGAAAATAAAATATAAGCTGGAAATTTAAGCGAGAAATTAAAATTTAGGTGGAAAACTTAAACTTTAGGTGAAAATTGAAATTTTAATTCTTATGAAAATTGAAAAGTATATATAATGATCTAAGAAGACATACAAACCATATAACTTGATAATCTTGAAGTTACTTAACCCTATTGAAAATTAAAATAAATATCTTAGAGTTACTTAACAAGTTTACAAAAACTAAAGTATAAGACTTTCGCGGAATGTCTTCTCGAATTAGCTAGAAACATTAATAAACATGAATGTTGCTAACCTCATAATCAAAATCAATTAATATATGAATGTTATTCAGGAGCCCCAATATCGATCAATATACATGAATTAACTAGAAAATGTTATAAAGCCTTTATAGTTTTAGAGAAAATGAAAATTTATAAAACATTGACGTAAAAGACTTCCACAGAAATTGTCCGCCAGAAGACTTCCAAGATGTCTTCGATTTAAGTCATTTTTGCTATTGAAAATTTACGAAGAAATACCTCGATAGAAGTCTACTTTGTAGCAGACTTCTGTGAAAGTCTTCCTTTGTAAGTATTGGCTTACTTTTGCTTATGAAAAAATCTCGAAAATACCAGAGAAGACTTATATGTAAGTCTTCTAGGATAAACATGTTAGTTTTGCAGTTTACCGAATTTTGTCACAAATTTGACATTTTCTAAAAGAGTTAAATGAAAATCTTCCACAGAAAATAAAACTTAAATATTACATTTAACTATATTACATCCATGTAAATAGTTTCAGGTAACTTTTTCCAATTGAAAAATAAAATTTAAGTATTTAATTTTAACTAGACGACTTCGATGTAAGTCTTCCGGCGTAAGACTTACACGAAAGTCTTCTGTGATAACCATGGTTTGACCAGAATCTCGGAGTAAAATTCTGGAAGACTTTCGTGTAAATCGTCTTCAGGAAGACTTACATGGAAGTCGTCTAACTAAAATGAAATATTTAATTTTTATTTTTCAATTGCAAAAGTAACCCGAGACTACTTTCACCTACAGTGAGAAAACTTCCACCGAGAGTTTGGAAGACTTAAAAGTCATCTAGAAAAGGTTAAACTTCTAACACAATCCTGTCAATTGCAAAACTAACTTGTTTATCCTAGACGACTTACCAGGAAATCTTTTCTGGTACTTTTGAGATTTTTTGTTATCAAAGAAAAGTTGGAATATTTCCAGAGAAGTCGTCTCTAAAAAACACACATACAGTTAATTGCAAAACTAACATCTGCATTGACCAGAAGACTTTCGTATAAGTCTTCTACGACCAGAAGTCTTACACGGAATTCTTCTGACGAATAGATCTGGAAAAAAAATCAATTTTATACTTTCAACCAGTGATATAACTTGATTAACTTCTCTTATCACAAAAGAACTTCACCATGAAACATACCCACTTGTTAATGACTAAGAATCATGAGTTTGAACCTTTCAAAGGTTAAATCAAAATCTTGGGGTTTTTTTTAATGAATATAGAGACAACGTAAAAGAGATGTAGTTTGTGTGTACAAGTAATAAGATATGAAGAGTAAAAATCGAAACTTTAGTGCATTAAGAGCTTCAAATTGGTTGTTCATGGTGGGTTTGATTGATGGCAATGACAATATTGTAAGTACTTGATGAAGGTGAGAATGATAGAGTAAAACACTCATTTAAAAAAAAAAAAAAAATAATGACATTTTCTTAAATAATCCAAACTTCTGGGGTTAATAGGGCAAATGAAAGTTTCAAAAAAATCATGGGTTGGTTTTGTGTTTGACTTTTTGTTTTGAGTCATATTTGGAAAAAAAGCCCATGAGAGTTTTGTCAAATAACGAATTTTTTTTTGACATCATTAGCGCTGTCATCAAAATTTTAAACCCAAACCCTAAACCCTTAACCCTAAGTTCTAAACACTAAACATTAAACTCTATACCCTAAACCTCAAACTATATGAGCCTTAACCCTATGAACCCTAAACCCTAGTGTTTAGGGTTTTGCTGATGGCTAGGATTTAGGGTTTTACTGATGGCGACAGTTAAAGTTTATTTTTTATTTTCAGTAATGAATAGTTGAATACTATCTTCTGATTATTTTGTAGTTTTTTCATAAAAAGAGAATATAATTTGGTAAATTTTTATTGGCTATCGTTTCAATGGTGAACATACATATTTAGTCTAAGGGCGAACAAAAAAAATCTTATTTTTCTTCTTCTCCATAATAACTCAATCATATCTTTTTTCATGATTCTTTCTCCTACGATGATAAAAACTGCATCAACCGAAAAATGTGTTAATGATTAGTACTCCAAAGATAAGGAAAATTGGAAGACAAAACTAAGAAATTCACATTATAGTTAATTATCTGAATCAATATGAGATGGAAGAAAAGGAATATAAAAACTAGATAGTGAGTTGAAGAAGAAGATGAAAAGTTATATATATGTTGTGAGTCTATTCTATATTTTCTCGACTTGTACAAAAAAATAGAAATAACATTTCTTGTAGTATAAATAATTGTAAGTCAAAGCTGATTTATCTAGAGTTCTATGGACAAAGCTATAGATTTTGAGAAAAAGACTAGAATAGCACTAAACCAAGTTTATGTTCCCAAAGTAGCATTCAAGGCTCAAAGTCACAAAAATATGTTTCATTAAAGAGGTAAATATACACTTATATCCCTTGGGTTAATTAATCCAAACCTTAGGGTTTAGAGTTAAGGGGTGGGGTTTTGGAATTAGGGTTTAAAATTTTATAAAAAAAAATACTAAAATAAAAAATAAAAATTTTAAAAACAGTTTCAAAAAGTATTTTTAAATTATAAAAAAAAAATTTGAAAAAAAAAAATTATTAAAATTTCGAATCTGAAAACATATAATCTGAAACTATAAAAAAAAAAAATCTTTTTTTCATTTTATTTATTTTTATTTTATTTATTTTTATTTATTTTTGTTTGTTTATTTAATTTTAAACCAAAGGTATTAGGGATATTTTACCCTTTAATGAATGTCATTTTTGTGACTTTCGCCTTCTAGTGCTATTTTTGAGACATAAACTTTAAAATGTGCTATTATTGACAATTGCCCATAGATTTTCTTTCATATTTGTTTTTATATTTTCGTTAAACAACCGATTACAACCAATATGTAATCGGTTATAGTATATTATAAATATTATTTACTATTTTATTTTAATGGCACAGTATAATACAGTATAATATATTTTTCTTCAACTCGTCTTCTTCATCCTTCTCCCCTCTTCTCCTCCACATTTTTTTCTTTCTCATTCTTCACTCCTCCTCTTTTTTTTTTTCCTCATTTATCTTCCCTCTTTTCCTTTTTTTCATTTGTTCTCTTTCCCCGTTCATCTCTCTTCCTTCTTTCTCTTCCTCTTACTCCTATTTTTTTTTCTCCGCTTCATCTTCCCTTTTTTTCTCCTCAAAAGTAACTGATATGTAATTAGTTATAGTATATTGTAGACACTATCATACTATTAATTGAGAACACGCTTAAATGAAAATGTTATAATTTTATTGGTTAATTAACGTGCTATTGTGGCTCACCAAAATTTACTTAGGATATCCAGTCATATGTGACTAGGATTACACTTGCCAAATTTGATGACTAGAAAAAATATTTAATTTTAAAATAAACAAATAGAAATATTATTCAGCTCAGCCCATTGCATAGACAAACACATATATTAGTCAAATACTATAAAATAATCAATCATTAGATTATTATTATATAAAAATCAAATCACTACAATTGAAACATCATTAATAAACAATTTTATGCTAATATCTTACTACATTCAATTTTATCATATTATACAGTGTATATTTTATGAATTTCAGATTTATATGAAATATATAGTGTTATGTAAAATATAAGATATAAATGTATACAATTTTATAATAAAGTATATATATGATTCCAATTTGTAAGTACTATATAGTTTTATTTCAAATAATTTAATCAAAAATTTTTTAAAAAAAAATTAGTATTAATTTTTTACATATTTATCGTGTAAATAGTATACTGTTTTATACATATTTTTTATACGATAAATATACTATACTCGTAAGCTGGGTTTTACTATTTTATTAATGCATTATATATTTAAATATGATATTATAGCATGCTTTATATAATCATTCTATTGATTCAAAATTATTCATTTAATATTTAAATATTTCTTTCATAAGTTATAGTTTTCTAAATAACCATGAATTTAATATTAAATATTTATAGTGGGATATGTAAATTAAAAAAAAAATTGGAATCTACTTTTATATTTTATATTTCTTCTTATATATTTTAATATTTAAATATATATAGTGAAATATGTCAATCAAAAAGTTGTTACAATCAACTGACGAGAATATTTCTCATATAATATCATGCATTTAATATTTATAATGAGATTTATGACTAAAAGTTCTTGTACAATATATTCACGAGTTATTATATTTTAGCTTTACTAACAAAATATTCCAAAAATAATCTTATCTTATAAGCATAAAATGTTTTGAAAATGTGTTAGAGAATATTATATTTCTTAGCTTATCATGTAAACTAAATCATTTAGAAAGATTCACCAATATACTATATATAAGACATTCACAACAGAAGAAACAAAGTCACTCAACTTTTTATGCTGAAATTTTTTATGTTGATAATGTTTTTATTATTTTAGAAACATTAAGCTTTTTATATATACATATTTTTATGAGAGCTGATTTTGCTTTTGGTTTATATGCCTGTGCACTATTATAATGATTCCTCCCTTGAAGCCATATACAATTCATCCCTTGAACCATATATGATTTGATCGTCCTTCCTTTTTTCAAATTTTTCGATATGAACTGTTATCTCCCTAATCTGTATCTCCTCTAAAATTTAGGTAAAACCGTTATGTTTACATTTCGTAGTTAATTTTGAAGAAATTAAGCATAAATATGACCAGTTTAATTTTACAGTTTAACGTGTTTTGAGTTTTTCTAACCTTTTTTGTGTATATGCAGATTAACACTATTGTTCAAGTTTTGTTGTATCATGTTCAAACACCGTCATCTCTTTTTCCAAAGGTATGTTTTTTTCATTTCCCTATTAGACTAACATTGACTAACATCCTCCACAATAATGTCATTTCGTTTGTAAACCCTAATTTTTTTTCCTTTTGATTGATATACTCTTATTGCTCGCTTTTTTGTAACTGAAACGTTTACCTAATTAAGATTGTTTTCATTTTTAAAGTTAGAGTGAGTCATTGAGTAGAGTTTTTTTTTTGTTTTCACTATAAACTTTAATTTTGTACACCTGCTTTTCTTTTTCTTATTCAAGTGCTTAACTGAGAATCTTGAAAATTTATATCAATAAATCAAAACATTCTCTCTTTACAGCATGCCACCTCAACATTGTTCTTTCTTCATGTTGTCAGCTAGGCTCTTCTTTAAAAAAGTCTCACATGTTTGTTGATATAATATTGTATTGGATATGCTTGTCAATTAAAAGTTGTCATGGGCCATGTTTAATATGCCCATTATAGTTGTCAACGTCACTTTAGGAGAGTGGGCCGCTTCTGCTTTGCTCCTTTTTTTGGAAATATGAAACAACTACTTCGTATTTAAAAAAAACACAGACCACGATAAAAATTAAAACATTAGTAATGCATGCCACAAACCAAGTCTATATCATTAATCCACAATAAGTTTAACTACAAAAAAACAATGATTCCTACGCAAAATACATCGTTTTCATTACTCAATTAAATCTCGGGCCCGCTCATACATAAATTACACACACCTGTATATAAACTATGGGCCACTACAATCACAGACAAGCACATATATATATATATATATATATATATATATATATATATATATATATAACATATGCCTCAAAATTTTACAGCAATGCACAAATCATCGGTAAAAAATATTGGCCACAATGACCCAATAATTACCAACTAGTAGGCCCAATAACAATTCAACCGACCATCCGATGTTACATGCACTGGATGCCTTTAAAAACACATATAAAAACAATTGTCACCACATGTTTGAAACTCAGTTTCTTGATTTTGCATAGCCTTAAACTTACACTACTCCTTTATTTAAACCATCTTCAATGATACATCATTTTGTGGAAAAGCATAAAAATGAAAGAATTTTTTCCAATAATACATCATTGTAAAGGAAAAAAAGAGAAGATATAATTTGTAACACATCAAGTTTGAGAAAATACTATTTACAATTTCATTTTAATGTTAAACTCTTTTTTTATTTAACAATTGATCTTTAAACTTCTATGCAGTTTCCTTATATGTAAAAAATATATATATGTATTTTATACTAAAATTATTAATACTTCCATTACCACTAATATAAATTCAAATAAATTATTGTTTATTCTTATGGGTGTCAAAATGAGTCAAATGGATCAACACAACCCATAACGCAAATGAGTTTACTGTTAATGGGTTATGGGTCAACCCAACCCATTTATTTAAATGGATTGGGTTGACCCATTAAATTAAATTGTTTAGATGGGTTAATGGCTAACCCATCAACCAACATCTTTATAATGAATTAATTTTAAGTTAAGACCAAGTTGATCGAAATGAGAAAATGTTTTTTGTGGTTTAGGCGGAAAAACACATTTTTGCGGAAAAATGAGTTTTTGCAGTTTCGGCGGAAAAACTCGTTTTGTGGGTTTTGGTGGAAAACACGTTTTGTGGGTTTTGGTGGAAAACACGTTTTTGCAATTTAGGCACGAAAACACGTTTTTGCGGGAAAATGAGTTTTTGCAGTTTTGGCGGGAAAGCGTGTTTTGTGGTTTTAGCGGAAAAATGTGTTTTTGCGGATTCGGCGGGAAAACACGTTTTTAGGTTTTGGGAGGAAAACGCGGTTTTGCGGGAAAACGCAGTTTTGTGGGAAAACGAGTTTTGTGGGAAAACAAGCTTTACAATATTGGCGGGAAAACTCATTTTCTAGTTTTGGCGAGAAAACACGTTTTGGTGGAAAACGAGTTTTTCCAGTTTTGGCGGAAAACGAGTTTTTGCAGTTTTGGCGGAAAAACACGTTTTGTGGTTTTGGCGGGAAAACGCGGTTTTGGTGGGAAAACACATTTTTGCGGTTTTGGTGGGAAACACAGTTTTACGGGAAAACTGATTTTTACAGTTTTGGCGAGAAATTGTGTTTTTGCGGTTTTGGTGGAAAATGCGTTTTTGCGGTTTTGGTAGAAAAACGCATTTTTGCGGTTTTAGTGGGAAAATGCGTTTTTGTAGGAAAACTGGTTTTTCAGTTTTGGCGGGAAATTGCATTTTGTGGTTTTGGCGGGAAAATGCGTTTTTGGGGTTTTGGCGGGAAACATGTTTTTGCGGGAAAACGAGTTTTTGCAGAAAAACGAGTTTTTTGCGGGAAAACGAGTTTTTGCAGTTTTGGCGGAAAAATGTGTTTTTTGGTTTTGGTGGGAAAACAAGTTTTTGCGGTTTTGGCAGGAAAACGCATTTCTGCGGTTTTGGCGGAAAAACATATTTTCGCGGTTTTAGCGGAAAAACGTATTTTGCGGTTTTAGCGGGAAACGCATTTTACTACCGAATAAATGATTGAACTTTAGAGAAACTCATGATTTCTCAATTCTATCAAACCTTAGAAATGGATTTACTCATGTTTTTTTTTTAATTGAAAATAAAATAGGTCAGAGTTGACCCAACCCAATAAATCCATTAACTTGTTAACCCATTAACCTGTTAACCCATTAACCTGTTCATCCATTAACCTGTTAACTCATGAACCAATTGGATCAAAAATAAATAATTCATTTGGGTTAATGGGTCAGTTTGGGTTGGGTAAACCCATGTGTCATGATCCATTTTGACACCCCTATTTATTCTGTTAAAAACTACACTTATATACTCCCTCTGTTCCTGAAAGTAGGATTTTTTAGATTTATTTTTTGTTCCAAAATGATAGATTTTCTAAAATTTTAAGGTACTTTTAGTAGTTAATGATGAAAAAGTTGTATACTTTTAAGAAACATTAATTGAAATTATTTGAATTGGTTGAATACTATTGGTTGATATTTATTGGAAAATGTATAGTACAAAAATAATAAGTTCAATTGTAAAAAAATAATTGTTTTCTTAATATGCGTGAATACTCTAAAAAATCCTTCTTTCGGGAACAGAGGGAGTATATAACAAAGATTTGTTTAAAATAAAATTGTTACTGGGTAAAATTTGTAAATCTTAAAAAGTTATTATTATACTTTAATCTATACTATTATTTGCGAAGTAAAATTTTGCAACGGAACTCTCACGTTAAAAGTTAGAGCGGTTAATATCGTTTATACCCTTAATGAATAATTATATAAATTTGTCAAAAAATAAAAACGAATTTCAAATCTATCTGATTAAAAAAATGATTAATATTAATAATAAATTGTTTATACTTTTAATGAATAAATTATATAAATTAGTTGAAAATAAAAACGAATTTAAAATATATCTAATTAAATAAGTGATTAAAATTAATAATACTAAGAATTATCTAAAATATAAATAATGAAAAACGAATTTCTATTAATACTATTATATTTATATAGTATATTAGATAATTGACTATAAATAAATATAATAAAAATTTCAAAAATAAAAATATGTTTTAAAACATAAGATAATTCTTAAATATATTCTGTTGTTATCTGAAATTAATATTTTATTATAAAAATTTTAATGTTTGATATTACATATCTATAATATATGTAATGTTTGATTTATCTTTTTAAAAATATAATTAATAATTTATTATGTTGATTTTGATTTAATAGTTATAAGCAAATAAATATCTATAAGAACACTATGCCCGCACATGCGGGCATAACACCTAGTAAGAAAATATATTTGGAATGTCCTCTTTTAAGGGAAAAAATAGAAAAATTATTGGATCAAAACTCAAACTCATTTTAAATTTACGTTATTGGATCAAAACTCAAACTCATTTTAAATTTACGTTTTTTTAAAAAAAATGAGGATAACCATAAGAGATGCTCTTATTAACAACTAAGAGAACAATATAACACAAACACCTGCTGTAACAAGATAGATAAAGTGAAGCTCATATACACAACAAACCGGTATATATACTAATCTACTACAATCATTTTCAAAAACCATCTACGAGAAAAACAGAAAATAGTAATGACAACAAACAAAACATCTGACGCCATTGGAATCTCTCTCACATGCCCTCTTAAGAGAAATAATGTCACACGTTGCAGCATCCTCAAGATATCATCTCAGCCATAGTATGCTCGTTTTACCACCGCTGACACAAGCTGCGACATGTTTACAACAAGTTGAACCTAACAGATCAGGTGGCCAACTACCAGAGGCCACTACATTGTAGGCATAGAAGAGTACCTTATGTACGAAAACATCAACATTGGGCTGCATCACGTACGGACCGCAGCCACAACTTCATACGACTATGGAGCATATCTCTACGGTCTGCTCATGCTCTGCACTGAAAATTTTAATGAAGGGAGCACATATTCGGATAAACTTAGATAGGAGAGAAAGAAACACAAATCAATAGTTTGCTAGGAATACACATGTATATCACTCGTCATGATAAGAAAACACCACAACCCACTTTACATAGCTAATTTAAGAGCCCAAAGAATTCCAAAAAACTCCTACATGAAATTTATAATAGACCAAAGCCATAAGTGTTATTATTACATACAGATGAGAAGATTCCTTGCTATTATTTAGATTTGTTCTAGAGAAGCTATGGTAGTTACACATCCAATCTTTCTTTTCCCGTATATCGATTTCCCAAAACACAAGCAGGCCCAAACCCAAATAATCAAATTAACCCATTTGCATATCAAATGCAACCAACAATTTAATGACACAACAACTACACTATAATACACCCACCACCGCCAAAGCAAAAACTCCGCCAGTACAAAATGAAACCTTATCAACCTTCTAAGTCTCACTAAATAATACAGCCACCACTCACACACATCCGTGTAGGCAAACATATGTGACTACACGACCAATTATATCTAAAACACCATCCTCCCACAAACCATTTATGCAAACCAACTTGTACTCAATAACATATGCAAGTAGCCAAGTTGAACCAAACCATCTATACAGCAAACGAGTAAGAATTTTTTCAAAATCCCACATGCAGCGCGGGAGTACCCCTAGCTAGTAGAATAAAGCATATAAAACACTCATTTTAAATTTTTAATTCCTTTGTCTGAATTTTTTTTTTTTTTTGAATTGAATGTTAAATTTAACTAAAACAAAAAGATTGTTCTTACATCAAAGGATGCAACATTTAATTGAAACCCAATTTAATCTCTATCAATCTAAAACCTCCAAATACTATTTGCTTCTTTTAATCTTCTCTTGTACTAAACCAGTAGACCATCCCATCTCCTAATACTTTGTCACCTCTCCTTCTCAAGATTGTGAATTTGTTGCGCATGTTCTTATCAATCCTTCGGATCAAGAGCTCCACAGGACAAGAGTCCTCACCATGCCTTCTTCTGTTTCTCTCACACCAGATCGTGTGTATCGATGATTGGAAAATGTATTTGATGGTGAAGGTCTAAACTCTACTCCAACTAGTGTCTCTTGTCATTAGCCTGCGAAGCCTCCCCCACTCTGCCGTGTACTGAGAACCCATCACCCCTTTCATCAACTTTCTCCAGACTTGCTCAGAGTAAGAGCATTCGAAAAACAAATGTTGTAGTGTTTCCACCGGCTCCTGACAGAAGATACAAGATACATCAGCATTCCCATTCCAGCTTCTCATTCTATCCCCTGTTGAGAGTATCCCACGCATTGCAACCCATGTGATAAAAGAGTATCTCAGAGTTGAATGCTTGAACCACACTGCTTGGTGCCAATCACAAGTCGGAGTGTTTTCCCTTATGCTCAACCATGTTTCCTTTGTAGAGAATCTCCTCTTATATTTACCTTTGTTGTTTCTCCATAAAGATACATCTTCCTCTTGAGTCGCATTAGCTCTGAATTTATCCATTTCTTCCTCCACTTTGTTTAGAATAGGAAACCGATGATACCTTCTCCTATGGTTTCTACTCTCAGCCACTGTTGCATTCTTCGGAATCCCTAGAGCCATGCTCCCTCCATCTCTTAAGATATCATCCAAACACCCCAGTGGCGTCCATCTTTCATACCAGAATGACGCCTTTTCTCCATTTCTCACTTCAACTCCATATAACCTTTTAGCTATCTCTCTGTATTTTAAGATTTTCCTCCACATCCACGAACCCAACTGGGTATTATCCTTCACCAACCAGAGAGAACCCTTCCTTATTAGATAAGATTTCACCCAGTTCACCCATAGAGAATTTGATGATAAAATTCTCCATATTAACTTCAAACAACTCACTAAGTTAGCCTCCTTCAACGGTCTTACTCCCAGACCCCCTTCTTCCTTCAATCTGCACACATCAACCCATGCGACTTTGGCTTTCTTCCCATTAAGATCCGGACCTGACCACAGAAATGCAGAACAGATTCTCTCTATCTCTTTAATACAACTACTAGGCAATCTGAAAGCTGCCATCGAGAAGCTGGTTAAGTTGGTAATTACTGAATTTATCAGCTGCATACGTCCAGCATAGGAGAGAAATCTTCCCGTCCACGAACTTACTCTTTTCCTTATTTCTCAATCAACGGAAGGTAGTCTAAGACTGTCATATTCTTACTGAGTAAGGGGAGGCCTAAGTAACGTACCGGTAACTCTCCAGCAGCAAACTTGAAATGCCGTGTAATCTCCTCTCTGTACCCTGTGCTTCCAGCTACAAATAGAGTTGATTTCTCCTTGCTAATTTTTAACCCACACATCTTGTCAAACTCATCAAAAACCTTCAAGATTCCATCAATAGACTTTCTTGTCCCATCCGCAAATATCATCAAATCATCTGCAAAACAGAGATGAGTAAGATCCATGTTTTTACAGCGAGGATGATACCCAATTTCTCCTTTGGCTGCAGCTTCATTTATCATCCTGGAGAGAACATTCATACAAACGACAAACAGATATGGTGACAACGAACAACCCTGCCTCAAACCCCTCTTACTCTGAAAGTATCCTGCTAATTCTCCATTAACTTGTACAGAAAACGAAGCCGAGGTTATGCAGAGAGAAATCCATTTAATAAACCTCACAGGTAGACCAAGCGCTTTGAGAGTATTCAGCAGAAAGGTCCATTGCACAGAGTCAAAAGCCTTTGAAATATCAATTTGCATAGCACACAGGGAGTTATAGAATCCTTATGATAGTCCTTAGCTAACTCAGTTGCTAGCAAGACATTCTCCATCAGTAAACGATCTTTAATAAAGGCAGATTGATTCCAAGTAATACATTTCGGCAGAATGCTCTTTAATCTGTTGGAAATAATTTTCGAGATTACCTTATAAAGAACGTTGCAGCATGATATCGGCCTGTAATCTTTCATCATCTTTGCCTCCTCCTTTTTTGGGATTAATGACAGAATTGTGAATTAAGCCCTTTGGTAGAAAGCCTTGATAAGAAGGACTGAATCGCCACCCCACATCTCTCCCAATGACTCCCATGCTCCTTTAAAAAACTCAGTAGTAAAGACATCTGGCCCCGGGGATTTGTTCCTAGCCATCTTAAACAAAACATCTTTGATCTCTTCTCCAGTAACTTCTCTTTCAAGCTTTGTGCAGTCAATTTGACTACACTGAAATCCCAAAAGCTCTCTTAGTCTCTCAACAGTTGCCCCTTCATAGTCATGAGGCTGAAACTCCATAAATCCCTTAAAAAAATTCCCGGCTTCCTCCTTAACATCCTCAGTTGTTTTTGCAATAGTACCATCCTCCCGTTGAACTTCATAAATGGCATTCCTGATCTCTCGAATTTTTGCTGAATTGTGAAAGAAATTATTATTTCCATCTCCCACATCGAGCCAATAAACTTTTGACTTTTGCTTCAGGTATTCTTCCTCCAATTCAGCCAGCCGATGCCACTTTTCATAAGCTGTACTCTCCTCTTGAACTTTTCATATTGTTAAAAAATTCAAAATGGCTAGATTAATCGTGTTAATTTCCAGAAGGGTGGGACTCGGTCGAGGCTACTCTTTGAGAGATATATTTGTACATTGGCATTTTGAATAATCTTTATTTTTGTTGTATTTAAGAGGAAAAATAGTCGGAAAAAAATAAGAGGAAAAAAATTAAAACTACTTATGATTGCTTCAAAAACTGATGGAAACAAGAGTGTTTATTTCAGAGGGGGGCCTTGAGTCCAGGGGCGGACGTAACTGAAGACCTAAGTGGGCTCGTTTTGACGGACTGATTCTTTACTTAGCCAGATCGTGCAGTTTTAACACCTTTTCACCCTAGTGATTGCTAAGTCAGCATAACTCCTAAAACTCTATCAATACTTAGAGAGAGAGAGAGAGAGTGAGGAAATTTTAGAGAGAGATTAAAGGTTTAGGAAGTACTTGTTTTTTAACTTGGTGAATGAATCTTACAATGAGGCTTTAGCCATTTATATTAACATCCCACCTTCTTAATGGACGGTTGAGAATGAACCGATCTAACGGCTCAAATCTTTTCCTACTCATGAAGTTACTTCATGGTGAAATAGCCTCCCTTAAGCAAATTCGCTCCTAAGTATTCTACATATTTCCACACACCTTTTATAATATTTAATACTTAGATATTTTACATAAATACTTCATACATAAGAAAACTAAGTAAAGATGGGCTGGAATCTCCTTTGGCTTGGCCCGATACATGGCTCCTCATCATGGACGTTTTTGGGTCTTCAAAATGGGCTGTGATATTTTCCCCCACCTATGTCAGAGTTTCGTGATGCTCGGTTTTACGTTAGAAAGCATGCAGTTGTTCAATGCTACAATTTGACATAACTGACTGGGATTTTTAAGAAACTGAGAAAAAATACCGACCGCCGAAAGTTTAGAGAATGTGAAAATTAAAGGTAAACTATATTGATCTCCTTATGTAATAGGTTCGTTTTATACATATATATGATTCACTGTATACAATATAATCTTAACTTTTTGTAAAATATAAATTTTAATTATGATATATTTTATTTTCAACTATTTGTGGTCTGCTTTCCTTTTATTTAACTGGATATATCTAATTTTTTTTGTCTTTTCTATTTTGTAATTGTTTCTAAAAATTATAGATTATTTCAATAATTTTGAAAATATTTTTTTTTGCTGTCTGGCGATATTTGTTTTTTTGTTTTTCTTTTAAATATTTTTGTTTCATAGTTGTCTTTGTATTCTCGCGGTGGTGATTTGTATCTCATTTTACATTTGTTAAAATTGTGTTAAAAAAATTTTATTGTAGATGGATTTATGTCCTTCATACAATTGTTTTAAAACACTTTAATCACTTTGTCAAGAAATATTTTTTCCTTTTACCTTTGTTTTGGCTTGAATGGTGACCAAGGAACGGAGGGGAACACTGAATTCCTTATCATTCCCAAAAAAAATCACAATTCACAGGAATAGTTTTTTCCTTTTTGTCCTCTCCATTTCCTTTTTTTGTAGAGAAATATAGACACAAAACATTCCTTGTTAAATTTGACAAGGAACAAGCATTCCTTCCAATTCCTGCAATTTTATTCTTATACGT